>NW_024544058.1:0-127509 GCF_018167655.1 Microtus oregoni | reverse complement strand
AGTCAGGGTGCTGGGTGCTCAGTGCTCCGTGTGCTCGGTGCTCAGTACGTTGGGTGCTCACTACTCAGGGTGCTGGGTGCTCAGAGCTCAGGGTGCTGGGTGCTCAGTGCTCAGGGTGCTGGGTGCTCAGTGCTCAGGGCGCTGGGTACTCAGTGCTCAGGGTGCTGGGTGCTCAGTACTCAGGGTGCTGGGTGCTCAGTGCTGGGTGCTCAGTGCTCGGGGTGCTCGGTGCTCAGTACGTTGGGTGCTCAGTGCTCAGGGTGCTGGGTGCTCAGTGCTCAGGGTGCTGGGTGCTCAGTGCTCAGGGTGCTGGGTGCTCAGTGCTCAGGGTGCTGGGTGCTCGGTGCTCGGGGTGCTGGGTGCTTAGTGCTCGGGGTGCCCGGTGCTCAGTACTCGGGGTACTCAGTGCTCAGTACTCAGGGTGCTGGGTGCTCAGTGCTCAGGGTGCTGGGTGCTCAGTACTCAGGGTGCTGGGTGCTCGGTGCTCAGTACGCTGGTTGCTCAGTACTCAGGGTGTTGGTTGCTCAGTACTCAGGGTCCTCGGTGCTCAGTACTCAGGGTGCTGGGTGCTCAGTGCTCGGGGTGCTGGGTGCTCAGTACTCAGGGTGCTGGGTGCTCAGTGCTCGGGGTGCTGGGTGCTTAGTACTCAGGGTGCTGGGTGCTCAGTGTTCAGTACTCAGGGTGCTGGGTACTCAGTGCTCAGGGTGCTGGGTGCTCAGTGCTCGGGGCGCTGGGTGCTCAGTGCTCAGGGTGCTGGGTGCTCAGTACTCTGGGTGCTCAGTGCTCAGTACTCGGGGTGCTTGGTGCTCAGTACTCAGTGCTCAGGGTGCTCAGTGCTCAGTGCTCAGTGTGCTGGGTGCTCAGTGCTCAGGGTGCTGGGTGCTCAGTGCTCAGGGTGCTGGGTGCTCAGTGCTCGGGGCGCTGGGTGCTCAGTGCTTGGGGTGCTCGGAGCTCAGTACTCAGGGTGCTGGGTGCTCAGGGCTCGGGGTGATCGGTGCTCAGTACTCAGGGTGCTGGGTGCTCAGTGCTCGGGGTGCTCGGTGCTCAGTACGTTGGGTGCTCACTACTCAGGGTGCTGGGTGCTCAGTGCTCAGGGTGCTGGGTGCTCAGTGCTCAGGGTGCTGGGTGCTCAGTGCTCAGGGTGCTGGGTGCTCAGTGCTCAGGGTGCTGGGTGCTCAGTGCTCAGGGTGCTGGGTGCTCAGTGCTCAGGGTGCTGGGTGCTCAGTACTCAGGGTGCTGGGTGCTCAGTACTCGGGGTGCTGGGTGCTCAGTACTCAGGGTGCTGGGTGCTCAGTACTCAGGGTGCTGGGTGCTCAGTACTCGGGTGCTGGGTGCTCAGTGCTCAGGGTGCTGGGTGCTCAGTGCTCGGGGTGCTCGGTGCTCAGTGCTCAAGGTGCTGGGTGCTCAGTACTCAGGGTGCTCATTGCTCAGGGTGCTGGGTACTCAGTACTCAGGGTGCTGGGTGCTCAGTGCTCAGGGTACTCGGTGCTCAGTACGTTGGGTGCTCAGTACTCAGGGTGCTGGGTGCTCAGTGCTCAGGGTGCTGGGTGCTCAGTGCTCAGGGTGCTGGGTGCTCAGTGCTCAGGGTGCTGGGTGCTCAGTGCTCAGGGTGCTGGGTGCTCAGTGCTCGGGGTGCTGGGTGCTCAGTCCTCGGGGTGCTCAGTGCTCAGTACTCAGGGTGCTGGGTGCTCAGTGCTCAGGGTGCTGGGTGCTCAGTACTCAGGGTGCTGGGTGCACAGTACTCAGGGTGCTCGGTGCTCAGTACTCAGGGTGCTGGGTGCTCAGTGCTCGGGGTGCTGGGTGCTCAGTACTCAGGGTGCTGGGTGCTCAGTGCTCGGGGTGCTCGGTGCTCAGTACGCTGGGTGCTCAGTACTCAGGGTGCTGTGTGTTCAGTGCTCAGGGTGCTGAGTGCTCAGTACTCAGGGTGCTCGGTGCTTACTACTCAGGGTGCTGGGTGCTCAGTGCTCAGGGTGCTGGGTGCTCAGTGCTCAGTACTCAGGGTGCTGGGTGCTCAGTGCTCGGGGTGCTGGGTGCTCAGTGCTCAGTACTCAGGGTGCTGGGTGCTCAGTGCTCAGTTTGCTGGGTGCTCAGTGCTCAGGGTGCTGGGTGCTCAGTACTCCTGGTGCTGGGTGCTCAGTTCTCTGGGTGCTCGGTGCTCAGTACTCAGTGCTCAGGGTGCTCAGTGCTCAGGGTGCTGGGTGTTCAGTACTCAGGGTGCTGGGTGCTCAGGACTCAGGGTGCTGGTTGCTCAGTGCTCAGGGTGCTGGGTGCTCAGTTCTTGGGGTGCTCGGTGCTCAGTGCTCAGTTGCTGGGTGCTCAGTACTCAGGGTGCTGGGTGCTCAGTACTCAGGGTGCTGGGTGCTCAGTGCTCAGGGTGCTGGGTACTCAGTGCTCAGGGTGCTCGGTGCTTAGTACTCAGGGTGCTGGGTGCTCAGTACTCGGGTGCTGGGTGCTCAGTGCTCAGGGTGCTGGGTGCTTAGTGCTAGGGGTGCTGGGTGCTCAGTACTCAGGGTGCTGGGTGCTCAGTGCTCAGGGTGCTGGGTGCTCAGCACTCAGGGTGCTGGGTGCTCAGTACTCAGGGTGCTGGGTGCTCAGTACTCGGGTGCTGTGTGCTCAGTGCTCAGGGTGCTGGGTGCTTAGTGCTCAGGGTGCTGGGTGCTTAGTACTCAGCGTGCTGGGTGCTCAGTGCTCAGGGTGCTGGGTGCTCAGTACTCAGGGTGCTGGGTGCTCAGTGCTCAGGGTGCTGGGTGCTCAGTACTCAGGGTGCTGGGAGCTCAGTGCTCAGGTTGATCTTTGCTCAGTACTCAGGGTGCTCAGTACTCAGGGTGCTGGGTGCTCAGTGCTCAGGGTGCTGGGTGCTCAGTACTCAGGGTGCTCGGTGCTCAGTACTCAGGGTGATGGGTGCTCAGTGCTCGGGGTGCTGGGTGCTCAGTACTCAGGGTGCTGGGTGCTCAGTACTCAGGGTGCTGGGTGCTCAGTACTCAGGGTGCTGGGTGCTTAGTACTCAGGGTGCTAGGTGCTCAGTGCTCGGGGTGCTGGGTGCTCAGTGCTCAGTACTCAGGGTGCTGGGTGCTCAGTGCTCAGGGTGCTGGGTGCTCAGTGCTCAGGGTGCTGGGTGCTCAGTGCTCAGGGTGCTGGGTGCTCAGTACTCAGTGTGCTGGGTGCTCAGTACTCAGGGTGCTGGGTGCTCAGTGCTCGGGGTGCTGGGTGCTCAGTGCTCGGGGTACTGGGTGCTCAGTGCTCGAGGTGCTCAGTACTCAGGGTGCTGTGTGTTCAGTGCTCAGGGTGCTGGGTGCTCAGTACTCAGGGTGCTCGGTGTTTAGTACTCAGGGTGCTGGGTGCTCAGTGCTCGGGGTGCTGGGTGCTCAGTGCTCAGTACTCAGGGTGCTGGGTGCTCAGTGCTCGGGGTGCTGGGTGCTCAGTGCTCAGTGTGCTCGGTGCTCAGTACTCGGGGTGCTCGGTGCTCAGTGCACAGGGTGCTGGGTGCTCAGTACTCAGGGTGCTGGGTGCTCAGTGCTCAGTGTGCTCGGTGCTCAGTACTCGGGGTGCTCGGTGCTCAGTGCGCAGGGTGCTGGGTGCTCAGTACTCAGGGTGCTGGGTGCTCAGTACTCAGGGTGGTGGGTGCTCAGTGCTCAGGGTGCTGGGTACTCAGTGCGCAGGGTGCTGGGTGCTCAGTGCTCAGGGTGCTGGGTACTCAGTGCGCAGGGTGCTCGGTGCTCAGTACTCGGGGTGCTGGGTGCTCATTCTCGGGGTGCTGGGTGCTCAGTGCTCGTGGTGCTGGGTGCTCAGTACTCAGGGTGCTGGGTGTTCAGTGCTCAGGGTGCTGGGTGCTCAGTACTCAGGGTGCTGGGTGCTCAGTGCTCAGGGTGCTGGGTGCTCAGTACTCAGGGTGCTGGGTGCTCAGTGCTCAGGTTGCTGGGTCCTCAGTACTCAGGGTGCTGGGAGCTCAGTGCTCAGGGTGATCTTTGCTCAGTAGTCAGGCTGCTCAGTACTCAGGGTGCTGGGTGCTCAGTGCTCGGGGTACTGGGTGCTCAGTACTCAGGGTGCTGGGTGCTCAGTGCTCGGGGTTCTGGGTGCTCAGTGCTCAGGGTGATCGGTGCTCAGTACTCAGGGTGCTGGGTGCTCAGTGCTCAGGGTGCTGGGTGCTCAGTCCTCAGGGTGCTGAGTGCTCAGTACTCAGGGTGCTGGGTGCTCAGTACTCAGGGTGCTGGGTGCTCAGTGCTCAGGGTGCTGGGTGATCAGTGCTCCGTGTGCTGGGTGCTCAGTGCTCAGGGTGCTGGGTGCTCAGTGCTCGGACTGCTGGGTGCTCAGTACACAGGGTGCTGGGTGCTCAGTGCTCAGGGTGCTGGGTGCTCAGTGCTCGGGGCGCTGGATGCTCAGTGCTCCGGGTGTTCGGAGCTCAGTACTCAGGGTGCTGGGTGCTCAGTGCTCGGGGTGATCGGTGCTCAGTAGTCAGGGTGCTGGGTGCTCAGTGCTCCGTGTGCTCGGTGCTCAGTACGTTGGGTGCTCACTACTCAGGGTGCTGGGTGCTCAGAGCTCAGGATGCTGGGTGCTCAGTGCTCAGGGTGCTGGGTGCTCAGTGCTCAGGGCGCTGGGTACTCAGTGCTCAGGGTGCTGGGTGCTCAGTACTCAGGGTGCTGGGTGCTCAGTGCTCAGGGTGCTGGGTGCTCAGTGCTCGGGGTGCTGGGTGCTCAGTGCTCAGGGTGCTGGGTGCTCAGTGCTCAGGGTGCTGGGTGCTCAGTGCTCAGGGTGCTGGGTGCTCAGTGCTCAGGGTGCTGGGTGCTCAGTACTCAGGGTGCTGGGTGCTCAGTACTCGGGGTGCTGGGTGCTCAGTACTCAGGGTGCTGGGTGCTCAGTACTCAGGGTGCTGGGTGCTCAGTACTCGGGTGCTGGGTGCTCAGTGCTCAGGGTGCTGGGTGCTCAGTACGTTGGGTGCTCAGTGCTCAGGGTGCTGGGTGCTCAGTGCTCAGGGTGCTGGGTGCTCAGTGCTCAGGGTGCTGGGTGCTCAGTGCTCAGGGTGCTGGGTGCTCGGTGCTCGGGGTGCTGGGTGCTTAGTGCTCGGGGTGCCCGGTGCTCAGTACTCGGGGTGCTCAGTGCTCAGTACTCAGGGTGCTGGGTGCTCAGTGCTCAGGGTGCTGGGTGCTCAGTACTCAGGATGCTGGGTGCTCGGTGCTCAGTACGCTGGGTGCTCAGTACTCAGGGTGCTGGTTGCTCAGTACTCAGGGTGCTCGGTGCACAGTACTCAGGGTGCTGGGTGCTCAGTGCTCGGGGTGCTGGGTGCTCAGTACTCAGGGTGCTGGGTGCTCAGTGCTCGGGTTGCTCGGTGCTCAGTACGCTGGGTGCTCAGTACTCAGGGTTCTGGGTGCTCAGTATTCAGGGTGCTGGGTGCTTAGTACTCAGGGTGCTGGGTGCTCAGTGCTCGGGGTGCTGGGTGCTCAGTGCTCAGTACTCGGGGTGCTTGGTGCTCAGTACTCAGTGCTCAGGGTGCTCAGTGCTCAGTGCTCAGTGTGCTGGGTGCTCAGTGCTCAGGGTGCTGGGTGCTCAGTGCTCAGGGTGCTGGGTGCTCAGTGCTCGGGGCGCTGGGTGCTCAGTGCTCGGGGTGCTCGGAGCTCAGTACTCAGGGTGCTGGGTGCTCAGGGCTCGGGGTGATCGGTGCTCAGTACTCAGGGTGCTGGGTGCTCAGTGCTCGGGGTGCTTGGTGCTCAGTACGTTGGGTGCTCACTACTCAGGGTGCTGGGTGCTCAGTGCTCAGGGTGCTGGGTGCTCAGTGCTCAGGGTGCTGGGTGCTCAGTGCTCAGGGTGCTGGGTGCTCAGTGCTCAGGGTGCTGGGTGCTCAGTGCTCAGGGTGCTGGGTGCTCAGTGCTCAGGGTGCTGGTTGCTTAGTACTCAGTGTGCTGGGTGCTCAGTACTCAGGGTGCTGGGTGCTCAGTGCTCGGGGTGCTGGGTGCTCAGTGCTCGGGGTGCTGGGTGCTCAGTGCTCGAGGTGCTCAGTACTCAGGGTGCTGTGTGTTCAGTGCTCAGGGTGCTGGGTGCTCAGTACTCAGGGTGCTCGGTGTTTAGTACTCAGGGTGCTGGGTGCTCAGTGCTCGGGGTGCTGGGTGCTCAGTGCTCAGTACTCAGGGTGCTGGGTGCTCAGTGCTCGGGGTGCTGGGTGCTCAGTGCTCAGTGTGCTCGGTGCTCAGTACTCGGGGTGCTCGGTGCTCAGTGCACAGGGTGCTGGGTGCTCAGTACTCAGGGTGCTGGGTGCTCAGTGCTCAGTGTGCTCGGTGCTCAGTACTCGGGGTGCTCGGTGCTCAGTGCGCAGGGTGCTGGGTGCTCAGTACTCAGGGTGCTGGGTGCTCAGTACTCAGGGTGGTGGGTGCTCAGTGCTCAGGGTGCTGGGTACTCAGTGCGCAGGGTGCTGTGTGCTCAGTGCTCAGGGTGCTGGGTACTCAGTGCGCAGGGTGCTCGGTGCTCAGTACTCGGGGTGCTGGGTGCTCATTCTCGGGGTGCTGGGTGCTCAGTGCTCGTGGTGCTGGGTGCTCAGTACTCAGGGTGCTGGGTGTTCAGTGCTCAGGGTGCTGGGTGCTCAGTACTCAGGGTGCTGGGTGCTCAGTGCTCAGGGTGCTGAGTGCTCAGTACTCAGGGTGCTGGGTGCTCAGTGCTCAGGTTGCTGGGTCCTCAGTACTCAGGGTGCTGGGAGCTCAGTGCTCAGGGTGATCTTTGCTCAGTAGTCAGGGTGCTCAGTACTCAGGGTGCTGGGTGCTCAGTGCTCGGGGTACTGGGTGCTCAGTACTCAGGGTGCTGGGTGCTCAGTGCTCGGGGTTCTGGGTGCTCAGTGCTCAGGGTGATCGGTGCTCAGTACTCAGGGTGCTGGGTGCTCAGTGCTCAGGGTGCTGGGTGCTCAGTCCTCAGGGTGCTGAGTGCTCAGTACTCAGGGTGCTGGGTGCTCAGTACTCAGGGTGCTGGGTGCTCAGTGCTCAGGGTGCTGGGTGATCAGTGCTCCGTGTGCTGGGTGCTCAGTGCTCAGGGTGCTGGGTGCTCAGTGCTCGGACTGCTGGGTGCTCAGTACACAGGGTGCTGGGTGCTCAGTGCTCAGGGTGCTGGGTGCTCAGTGCTCGGGGCGCTGGATGCTCAGTGCTCCGGGTGCTCGGAGCTCAGTACTCAGGGTGCTGGGTGCTCAGTACTCGGGGTGATCGGTGCTCAGTAGTCAGGGTGCTGGGTGCTCAGTGCTCCGTGTGCTCAGTGCTCAGTACGTTGGGTGCTCACTACTCAGGGTGCTGGGTGCTCAGAGCTCAGGGTGCTGGGTGCTCAGTGCTCAGGGTGCTGGGTGCTCAGTGCTCAGGGCGCTGGGTACTCAGTGCTCAGGGTGCTGGGTGCTCAGTACTCAGGGTGCTGGGTGCTCAGTGCTGGGTGCTCAGTGCTCGGGGTGCTCGGTGCTCAGTACGTTGGGTGCTCAGTGCTCAGGGTGCTGGGTGCTCAGTGCTCAGGGTGCTGGGTGCTCAGTGCTCAGGGTGCTGGGTGCTCAGTGCTCAGGGTGCTGGGTGCTCGGTGCTCGGGGTGCTGGGTGCTTAGTGCTCGGGGTGCCCGGTGCTCAGTACTCGGGGTGCTCAGTGCTCAGTACTCAGGGTGCTGGGTGCTCAGTGCTCAGGGTGCTGGGTGCTCAGTACTCAGGGTGCTGGGTGCTCGGTGCTCAGTACGCTGGGTGCTCAGTACTCAGGGTGCTGGTTGCTCAGTACTCAGGGTGCTCGGTGCTCATTACTCAGGGTGCTGGGTGCTCAGTGCTCGGGGTGCTGGGTGCTCAGTACTCAGGGTGCTGGGTGCTCAGTGCTCGGGGTGCTCGGTGCTCAGTACCCTGGGTGCTCAGTACTCAGGGTTCTGGGTGCTCAGTACTCAGGGTGCTGGGTGCTTAGTACTCAGGGTGCTGGGTGCTCAGTGCTCGGGGTGCTGGGTGCTCAGTGTTCAGTACTCAGGGTGCTGGGTGCTCAGTGCTCAGGGTGCTGGGTGCTCAGTGCTCAGGGCGCTGGGTGCTCAGTGCTCAGGGTGCTGGGTGCTCAGTACTCTGGGTGCTCAGTGCTCAGTACTCGGGGTGCTTGGTGCTCAGTACTCAGTGCTCAGGGTGCTCAGTGCTCAGTGCTCAGTGTGCTGGGTGCTCAGTGCTCAGGGTGCTGGGTGCTCAGTGCTCAGGATGCTGGGTGCTCAGTGCTCGGGGCGCTGGGTGCTCAGTGCTCGGGGTGCTCGGAGCTCAGTACTCAGGGTGCTGGGTGCTCAGGGCTCGGGGTGATCGGTGCTCAGTACTCAGGGTGCTGGGTGCTCAGTGCTCGGGGTGCTCGGTGCTCAGTACGTTGGGTGCTCACTACTCAGGGTGCTGGGTGCTCAGTGCTCAGGGTGCTGGGTGCTCAGTGCTCAGGGTGCTGGGTGCTCAGTGCTCAGGGTGCTGGGTGCTCAGTGCTCAGGGTGCTGGGTGCTCAGTGCTCAGGGTGCTGGGTGCTCAGTGCTCAGGGTGCTGGGTGCTCAGTACTCAGGGTGCTGGGTGCTCAGTACTCGGGGTGCTGGGTGCTCAGTACTCAGGGTGCTGGGTGCTCAGTACTCAGGGTGCTGGGTGCTCAGTACTCGGGTGCTGGGTGCTCAGTGCTCCGGGTGCTGGGTGCTCAGTGCTCGGGGTGCTCGGTGCTCAGTGCTCAAGGTGCTGGGTGCTCAGTACTCAGGGTGCTCATTGCTCAGGGTGCTGGGTACTCAGTACTCAGGGTGCTGGGTGCTCAGTGCTCAGGGTACTCGGTGCTCAGTACGTTGGGTGCTCAGTACTCAGGGTGCTGGGTGCTCAGTGCTCAGGGTGCTGGGTGCTCAGTGCTCAGGGTGCTGGGTGCTCAGTGCTCAGGGTGCTGGGTGCTCAGTTCTCAGGGTGCTGGGTGCTCAGTGCTCGGGGTGCTGGGTGCTCAGTCCTCGGGGTGCTCAGTGCTCAGTACTCAGGGTGCTGGGTGCTCTGTGCTCAGGGTGCTGGGTGCTCAGTACTCAGGGTGCTGGGTGCTCAGTACTCAGGGTGCTCGGTGCTCAGTACTCAGGGTGCTGGGTGCTCAGTGCTCGGGGTGCTGGGTGCTCAGTACTCAGGGTGCTGGGTGCTCAGTGCTCGGGGTGCTCGGTGCTCAGTACGCTGGGTGCTCAGTACTCAGGGTGCTGTGTGTTCAGTGCTCAGGGTGCTGGGTGCTCAGTACTCAGGGTGCTCGGTGCTTAGTACTCAGGGTGCTGGGTGCTCAGTGCTCAGGGTGCTGGGTGCTCAGTGCTCAGTACTCAGGGTGCTGGGTGCTCAGTGCTCGGGGTGCTGGGTGCTCAGTGCTCAGTACTCAGGGTGCTGGGTGCTCAGTGCTCAGTTTGCTGGGTGCTCAGTGCTCAGGGTGCTGGGTGCTCAGTACTCAGGGTGCTGGGTGCTCAGTACTCCTGGTGCTGGGTGCTCAGTTCTCTGGGTGCTCGGTGCTCAGTACTCAGTGCTCAGGGTGCTCAGTGCTCAGGGTGCTGGGTGTTCAGTACTCAGGGTGCTGGGTGCTCAGGACTCAGGGTGCTGGTTGCTCAGTGCTCAGGGTGCTGGGTGCTCAGTTCTTGGGGTGCTCGGTGCTCAGTGCTCAGGTTGCTGGGTGCTCAGTACTCAGGGTGCTGGGTGCTCAGTACTCAGGGTGCTGGGTGCTCAGTGCTCAGGGTGCTGGGTACTCAGTGCTCAGGGTGCTCGGTGCTTAGTACTCAGGGTGCTGTGTGCTCAGTACTCGGGTGCTGGGTGCTCAGTGCTCAGGGTGCTGGGTGCTTAGTGCTAGGGGTGCTGGGTGCTCAGTACTCAGGGTGCTGGGTGCTCAGTGCTCAGGGTGCTGGGTGCTCAGCACTCAGGGTGCTGGGTGCTCAGTACTCAGGGTGCTGGGTGCTCAGTACTCGGGTGCTGTGTGCTCAGTGCTCAGGGTGCTGGGTGCTTAGTGCTCAGGGTGCTGGGTGCTTAGTACTCAGCGTGCTGGGTGCTCAGTGCTCAGGGTGCTGGGTGCTCAGTACTCAGGGTGCTGGGTGCTCAGTGCTCAGGGTGCTGGGTGCTCAGTACTCAGGGTGCTGGGAGCTCCGTGCTCAGGTTGATCTTTGCTCAGTACTCAGGGTGCTCAGTACTCAGGGTGCTGGGTGCTCAGTGCTCGAGGTGCTGGGTGCTCAGTACTCAGGGTGCTGGGTGCTCAGTGCTCGGGGTTCTGGGTGCTCAGTGCTCAGGGTGATCGGTGCTCAGTACTCAGGGTGCTGGGTGCTCAGTGCTCAGGGTGCTGGGTGCTCAGTCCTCAGGGGGCTCAGTGCTCAGGGTGCTGGGTGCTCAGTGCTCGGGGTGCTCGGTGCTCAGTACTCAGGGTGCTGAGTGCTCAGTAGTCAGGGTGCTCAGTATTCAGGGTGCTGGGTGCTCAGTGCTCGGGGTACTGGGTGCTCAGTACTCAGGGTGCTGGGTGCTCAGTGCTCGGGGTTCTGGGTGCTCAGTGCTCAGGGTGATCGGTGCTCAGTACTCAGGGTGCTGGGTGCTCAGTGCTCAGGGTGCTGGGTGCTCAGTCCTCAGGGTGCTGAGTGCTCAGTACTCAGGGTGCTGGGTGCGCAGTACTCAGGGTGCTGGGTGCTCAGTGCTCAGGGTGCTGGGTGATCAGTGCTCAGTGTGCTGGGTGCTCAGTGCTCAGGGTGCTGGGTGCTCAGTGCTCGGGGTGCTGGGTGCTCAGTACTCAGGGTGCTGGGTGCTCAGTGCTCAGGGTGCTGGGTGCTCAGTGCTCAGGGTGCTGGGTCCTCAGTCCTCAGGGTGCTCAGTGCTCAGGGTGCTGGGTGCTCAGTGCTCGGGGTGCTCGGTGCTCAGTACTCAGGGTGCTGGGTGCTCAGTGCTCAGGGTGCTGGGTGATCAGTGCTCAGGGTGCTGGGTGCTCAGTGCTCAGGGTGCTGGGTGCTCAGTGCTCGGGGTTCTGGGTGTTCAGTACTCCGGGTGTTGGGTGCTAAGTGCTTAGGGTGCTGGGTGCTCAGTGCTCGGGGCGCTGGGTGCTCAGTGCTCGGGGTGCTCGGAGCTCAGTACTCAGGGTGCTGGGTGCTCAGTGCTCGGGGTGCTCGGTGCTCAGTACGTTGGGTGCTCACTACTCAGGGTGCTGGGAGCTCAGTGCTCAGGGTGATCTTTGCTCAGTACTCAGTGTGCTCAGTACACAGGGTGCTGGGTGCTCAGTGCTCGGGGTGCTGGGTGCTCAGTACTCAGGGTGCTGGGTGCTCAGTGCTCGGGGTTCTGGGTGCTCAGTGTTCATGTTGATCGGTGCTCAGTACTCAGGGTGCTGGGTGCTCAGTGCTCAGGGTGCTGGGTGCTTAGTCCTCAGGGTGCCCAGTTCTCAGGATGCTGGGTGCTCAGTGCTCGGGGTGCTCGGTGCTCAGTACTCAGGGTGCTGAGTGCTCAGTACTCAGGGTGCTGGGTGCTCAGTACTCAGGGTGCTGGGTGCTCAGTGCTCAGGGTGCTGGGTGATCAGTGCTCAGTGTGCTGGGTGCTCAGTTCTCAGGGTACTGGGTGCTCAGTGCTCGGGGTGCTGGGTGCTCAGTACTCAGGGTGCTGGGTGCTCAGTGCTCAGGGTACTGGGTGCTCAGTGTTCGGGGCGCTGGGTGCTCAGAGCTCGGGGTGCTCGGAGCTCAGTACTCAGGGTGCTGGGTGCTCAGTGCTCGGGGTGATCGGTGCTCAGTAGTCAGGGTGCTGGGTGCTCAGTGCTCGGGGTGCTCGGTGCTCAGTACGTTGGGTGCTCACTACTCAGGGTGCTGGGTGCTCAGTGCTCAGGGTGATGGGTGCTCAGTACTCAGGGTGCTGGGTGCTCAGTACTCAGGGTGCTGGGTGCTCAGTGCTAGGGCTGCTGGGTGCTCAGTGCTCGGGGTGCTGGGTGCTCAGTACTCGGGGTGCTGGGTGCTCAGTACTCAGGGACCTGGGTGCTCAGTGCTCAGGGTGCTGGGTGCTCAGTACTCAGGGTGCTGGGAGCTCAGTGCTCAGGGTGATCGGTGCTCAGTACTCAGTGTGCTCAGTACTCAGGGTGCTGGGTGCTCAGTGCTCGGGGTGCTGGGTGCTCAGTACTCAGGGTGCTGGGTGCTCAGTGCTCGGGGTTCTGGGTGCTCAGTGCTCAGGGTGATCGGTGCTCAGTACTCAGGGTGCTGGGTGCTCAGTTCTCAGTGTGCTGGGTGCTCAGTCCTCAGGGTGCTCAGTGCTCAGGGTGCTGGGTGCTCAGTGCTCGGGGTGCTCGGTGCTCAGTACTCAGGGTGCTGAGTGCTCAGTACTCAGGGTGCTGGGTGCTCAGTACTCAGGGTGCTGGGTGCTCAGTGCTCAGGGTGCTGGGTGATCAGTGCTCAGGGTGCTGGGTGCTCAGTGTTCAGGGTGCTCGGAGCTCAGTACTCAGGGTGCTGGGTGCTCAGTGCTCGGGGTGAACGGTGCTCAGTACTCAGGGTGCTGGGTGCTCAGTGCTCGGGGTGCTCGGTGCTCAGTACGTTGGGTGCTCACTACTCAGGGTGCTGGGTGCTCATTGCTCCGGGTGATCGGTGCTCAGTGCTCAGTACTCAGGGTGCTGGGTGCTCAGTGCTCGGGGTGATCGGTGCTCAGTACGTTGGGTGCTCACTACTCAGGGTGCTGGGTGCTCAGTGCTCAGGGTGCTGGGTGCTCAGTGCTCAGGGTGCTGGGTGCTCAGTGCTCAGGGTGCTGGGTGCTCAGTACTCAGGGTGCTGGGTGCGCAGTGCTCGGGGTGCTGGGTGCTCAGTGCTCAGTACTCAGGGTGCTGGGTGCTCAGTACTCGGGGTGCTGGGTGCTCAGTACTCAGGGTGCTGGGTGCTCAGTACTCAGGGTGCTGGGTGCTCAGTACTCGGGTGCTGGGTGCTCAGTGCTCAGGGTGCTGGGTGCTCAGTGCTCGGGGTGCTGGGTGCTCAGTGCTCAGTACTCAGGGTGCTGGGTGCTAAGTGCTCAGGTTGCTGGGTGCTCAGTGCACAGGGTGCTGGGTGCTCAGTGCTCGGGGTGCTGGGTGCTCAGTGCTCAGTACTCAGGGTGCTGGGGGCTCAGTGCTCAGGGTGCTGGGTGCTCAGTGCACAGGGTGCTGGGTGCTCAGTGCTCAGGGTGCTGGGTACTCAGTGCTCCGGGTGCTGGGTGCTCAGTACTCAGGGTGCTGGGTGCTCAGTGCTCAGGGTGCTGGGTGCTCAGTGCTCGGGGTGCTGGGTGCTCAGTGCTCGGGGTGCTCGGTGCTCAGGGTGCTGTATGTTCAGTGCTCAGGGTGCTGGGTGCTCAGTACTCAGGGTGCTCAGTGCTTAGTACTCAGGGTGCTGGGTGCTCAGTACTCCGGGTGCTGGGTGCTCAGTGCTCGGGGTGCTCGGTGCTCAGTACTCAGTGCTCAGGGTGCTGGGTGCTCAGTACACAGGGTGCTGGGAGCTCAGTGCTCAGGGTGATCGGTGCTCAGTACTCAGGGTGCTCAGTACTCAGGGTGCTGGGTGCTCAGTACTCAGGGTGCTGGATGCTCAGTACTCGGGTGCTGGGTGCTCAGTGCTCAGGGTGCTGGGTGCTCAGTGCTCGGGGTGCTGGGTGCTCAGTGCTCAGTACTCAGGGTGCTGGGTGCTCAGTGCTCAGGTTGCTGGGTGCTCAGTGCACAGGGTGCTGGGTGCTCAGTGCTCGGGGTGCTGGGTGCTCAGTGCTCAGTACTCAGGGTGCTGGGTGCTCAGTGCTCAGGGTGCTGGGTGCTCAGTGCACAGGGTGCTGGGTGCTCAGTGCTCAGGGTGCTGGGTACTCAGTGCTCAGGGTGCTGGGTGCTCAGTACTCAGGGTGCTGGGTGCTCAGTGATCAGGGTGCTGGGTGCTCAGTGCTCGGGGTGCTGGGTGCTCATTACTCGGGGTGCTGGGTGCTCAGTGCTCGGGGTGCTCGGTGCTCAGGGTGCTGTATGTTCAGTGCTCAGGGTGCTGGGTGCTCAGTACTCAGGGTGCTCAGTGCTTAGTACTCAGGGTGCTGGGTGCTCAGTACTCCGGGTGCTGGTTGCTCAGTGCTCGGGGTGCTCGGTGCTCAGTACTCAGTGCTCAGGGTGCTCAGTGCTCAGTGCTCAGGGTGCTGGGTGTTCAGTACTCAGGGTGCTGGGTGCTCAGTACTCAGGGTGCTGGGTGCTCAGTGCTCAGGGTGCTGGGTGCTCAGTACTCGGGGTGCTCGGTGCTCAGTTCTCAGGGTGCTGGGTGCTCAGTACTCAGGGTGCTGGGTGCTCAGTACTCAGGGTTCTGGGTGCTCCGTGCTCAGGGTGCTGGGTACTCAGTGCACAGGGTGCTCGGTGCTCAGTACATGGGGTGCTGGGTGCTCATTCTCGGGGTGCTGGGTGCTCAGTGCTCAGGGTGCTGGGTGCTCAGTACTCAGGGTGCTGGGTGCTCAGTGCTCAGGGTGCTGGGTGCTCAGTACTCAGGGTGCTGGGTGCTCAGTGCTCAGGGTGCTGGGTGCTCAGTACTCAGGGTGCTGGGTGCTCAGTGCTCAGGGTGCTGGGTGCTCAGGACTCAGGGTGCTGGGAGCTCAGTGCTCAGGGTGATCGGTGCTCAGTACTCAGGGTGCTCAGTACTAAGGGTGCTGGGTGCTCAGTGCTCGGGGTGCTGGGTGCTCAGTACTCAGGTTGCTGGGTGCTCAGTGCTCGGGGTGCTGGATGCTCAGTGCTCAGGGTGATCGGTGCTCAGTACTCAGGGTGCTGGGTGCTCAGTCCTCAGGGTGCTCAGTGCTCAGGGTGCTGGGTGCTCAGTGCTCGGGGTGCTGGGTGCTCAGTGCTCAGTGCTCAGGGTGCTGGGTGCTCAGTGCTCAGGGTGCTGGTTGCTCAGTACACAGGGTGCTTTGTGCTCAGTAGTCAGGGTGCTGGGTGCTCAGTGCTCAGGGTGCTTGGTGCTCAGTACTCAGGGTGCTGGGTGATCAGTGCTCGGGGTGCTGGGTGCTCAGTCCTCAGGGTGCTGGGTGCTCAGTGCTCAGGGTGCTGGGTGCTCAGTACTCAGGGTGCTGGGTGCTCAGTGCTCGGGGTGCTCGGTACTCAGTACTCAAGGTGCTGGGTGCTCAGTGCTCAGGGTGCTGGGTGCTCAGTGATCAGGGTGCTGGGTGCTCAATACTCAGGGTGCTCGGTGCTCAGTACTCAGGGTTCTCAGTGCTCAGTACTCAGGGTGCTGGGTACTCAGTGCTCAGGGTCCTGGGTGCTCAGTACTCTGGGTGCTCAGTGCTCAGTACTCGGGGTGCTGGGTGCTCAGTGCTCAGGGTGCTCAGTGCTCAGTGCTCGGGGTGCTGGGTGCTCAGTGCTCGGGGCGCTGGGTGCTCAGTGCTCGGGGTGCTGGGTGCTCAGTACTCGGGGTGCTGGGTGCTCAGTGATCAGGGTGCTCAGTGCTCAGTACTCAGTGCTCAGGGTGCTCAGTGCTCAGTGCTCAGTGTGCTGGGGGTTCAGTACTCAGGGTGCTGGGTGCTCAGTACTCAGGGTGCTGGGTTCTCAGTGCTCAGGGTGCTGGGTGCTCAGTGCTCGGGGTGCTGGGTGCTCAGTGCTCGCTGTGCTCGGAGCTCAGTACTCAGGGTGCTGGGTGCTCAGTGCTCGGGGTGCTGGGTGCTCAGTACTCAGGGTGCTGGGTGCTCAGTGCTCTGGGTGCTGGGTGCTCAGTGCTGAGGGTGCTGGATGCTCAGTACTCAGGGTGCTGGGTGCTCAGTACTCGGGGTGCTGGGTGCTCAGTACTCAGGGTGCTGGGTGCTCAGTGCTCAGGGTGCTGGGTGCTCAGTGCTCGGTGTGCTGGGTGCTCAGTGCTCAGTACTCAGGGTGCTGGGTGCTCAGTGCTTGGGGTGCTGGGTGCTCAGTGCTCAGTACTCAGGGTGCTGTGTGCTCAGTGCTCAGGGTGCTGTGTGCTCATTGCTCAGGGTGCTGGGTGCTCAGTACTCAGGGTGCTCGGTGCTTAGTACTCAGGGTGCTGGGTGCTCAGTACTCCGGGTGCTGGGTGCTCAGTGCTCGGGGTGCTCGGTGCTCAGTGCTCAAGGTGCTGGGTGCTCAGTACTCAGGGTGCTCATTGCTCAACGTGCTGGGTGCTCAGTACTCAGGGTGCTGGGTGCTCAGTGCTCAGGGTGCTCGGTGCTCAGTACGTTGGTTGCTCAGTACTCAGGGTGCTGGGTGCTCAGTGCTCAGGGTGCTGGGTGCTCAGTACTCAGGGTGCTGGGTGCTCAGTACTCAGGGTGCTCGGTGCTCAGTACTCAGGGTGCTGGGTGCTCAGTGCTCGGGGTGCTGGGTGCTCAGTACTCAGGGTGCTGGGTGCTCAGTCCTCGGGGTGCTCGGTGCTCAGTACTCAGGGTGCTGGTTGCTCAGTGCTCTGGGTGCTGGGTGCTCAGTACTCAGAGTGCTGGGTGCTCAGTACTCAGGGTGCTGGGTGCTCAGTACTCAGGGTGCTCGGTGCTCAGTACTCAGGGTGCTGGGTGCTCAGTGCTCGGGGTGCTGGGTGCTCAGTACTCAGGGTGCTGGGTGCTCAGTACTCAGGGTGCTGGGTGCTCAGTACTCAGGGTGCTGGGTGCTTAGTACTCAGGGTGCTAGGTGCTCAGTGCTCGGGGTGCTGGGTGCTCAGTGCTCAGTACTCAGGGTGCTGGGTGCTCAGTGCTCAGGGTGCTGGGTGCTCAGTGCTCAGGGTGCTGGGTGCTCAGTGCTCAGGGTGCTGTGTGCTCAGTACTCAGTGTGCTGGGTGCTCAGTACTCAGGGTGCTGGGTGCTCAGTGCTCGGGGTGCTGGGTGCTCAGTGCTCGGGGTGCTGGGTGCTCAGTGCTCGAGGTGGTCAGTACTCAGGGTGCTGTGTGTTCAGTGCTCAGGGTGCTGGGTGCTCAGTACTCAGGGTGCTCGGTGTTTAGTACTCAGGGTGCTGGGTGCTCAGTGCTCGGGTTGCTGGGTGCTCAGTGCTCAGTACTCAGGGTGCTGGGTGCTCAGTGCTCGGGGTGCTGGGTGCTCAGTGCTCAGTGTGCTCGGTGCTCAGTATTCGGGGTGCTCGGTGCTCAGTGCGCAGGGTGCTGGGTGCTCAGTACTCAGTGTGCTGGGTGCTCAGTGCTCAGTGTGCTCGGTGCTCAGTACTCGGGGTGCTCGGTGCTCAGTGCGCAGGGTGCTGGGTGCTCAGTACTCAGGGTGCTGGGTGCTCAGTACTCAGGGTGCTGGGTGCTCAGTGCTCAGGGTGCTGGGTACTCAGTGCGCAGGGTGCTGGGTGCTCAGTGCTCAGGGTGCTGGGTACTCAGTGCGCAGGGTGCTCGGTGCTCAGTACTCGGGGTGCTGGGTGCTCATTCTCGGGGTGCTGGGTGCTCAGTGCTCGTGGTGCTGGGTGCTCAGTACTCAGGGTGCTGGGTGTTCAGTGCTCAGGGTGCTGGGTGCTCAGTACTCAGGGTGCTGGGTGCTCAGTGCTCAGGGTGCTGGGTGCTCAGTACTCAGGGTGCTGGGTGCTCAGTGCTCAGGTTGCTGGGTCCTCAGTACTCAGGGTGCTGGGAGCTCAGTGCTCAGGGTGATCTTTGCTCAGTAGTCAGGGTGCTCAGTACTCAGGGTGCTGGGTGCTCAGTGCTCGGGGTACTGGGTGCTCAGTACTCAGGGTGCTGGGTGCTCAGTGCTCGGGGTTCTGGGTGCTCAGTGCTCAGGGTGATCGGTGCTCAGTACTCAGGGTGCTGGGTGCTCAGTGCTCAGGGTGCTGGGTGCTCAGTCCTCAGGGTGCTGAGTGCTCAGTACTCAGGGTGCTGGGTGCTCAGTACTCAGGGTGCTGGGTGCTCAGTGCTCAGGGTGCTGGGTGATCAGTGCTCGGGCTGCTGGGTGCTCAGTACACAGGGTGCTGGGTGCTCAGTGCTCAGGGTGCTTTGTGCTCAGTGCTCGGGGCGCTGGATGCTCAGTGCTCCGGGTGCTCGGAGCTCAGTACTCAGGGTGCTGGGTGCTCAGTGCTCGGGGTGATCGGTGCTCAGTAGTCAGGGTGCTGGGTGCTCAGTGCTCCGTGTGCTCGGTGCTCAGTACGTTGGGTGCTCAGTGCTCAGGGTGCTGGGTGCTCAGTGCTCAGGGTGCTGGGTGCTCAGTGCTCAGGGTGCTGGGTGCTCAGTGCTCAGGGCGCTGGGTACTCAGTGCTCGGGCTGCTGGGTGCTCAGTACACAGGGTGCTGGGTGCTCAGTGCTCAGGGTGCTGGGTGCTCAGTGCTCAGGGTGCTGGGTGCTCAGTGCTCGGGCTGCTGGGTGCTCAGTACACAGGGTGCTGGGTGCTCAGTGCTCAGGGTGCTTTGTGCTCAGTGCTCGGGGCGCTGGATGCTCAGTGCTCCGGGTGCTCGGAGCTCAGTACTCAGGGTGCTGGGTGCTCAGTGCTCGGGGTGATCGGTGCTCAGTAGTCAGGGTGCTGGGTGCTCAGTGCTCCGTGTGCTCGGTGCTCAGTACGTTGGGTGCTCAGTGCTCAGGGTGCTGGGTGCTCAGTGCTCAGGGTGCTGGGTGCTCAGTGCTCAGGGTGCTGGGTGCTCAGTGCTCAGGGCGCTGGGTACTCAGTGCTCAGGGTGCTGGGTGCTCAGTACTCAGGGTGCTGGGTGCTCAGTGCTGGGTGCTCAGTGCTCGGGGTGCTCGGTGCTCAGTACGTTGGGTGCTCAGTGCTCAGGGTGCTGGGTGCTCAGTGCTCAGGGTGCTGGGTGCTCAGTGCTCAGGGTGCTGGGTGCTCAGTGCTCAGGTTGCTGGGTGCTCGGTGCTCGGGGTGCTGGGTGCTGAGTACTCAGGGTGCTGGGTGCTCAGTACTCGGGTGCTGGGTGCTCAGTGCTCAGGGGGCTGGCTGCTCAGTGCTCACGGTGCTGGGTGCTCAGTCCTCGGGGTGCTCCGTGCTCAGTGCTCAGGGTGCTGGGTGGCAGTACTCAGGGTGCTCGGTGCTCAGTAGTAAGGGTGCTCAGTGCTCAGTGCTCGGGGTGCTGGGTGCTCAGTGCTCGGGGTGCTGGGTGCTCAGTGCTCAGGTTGCTGGGTGCTCAGTGCTCAGGGTGCTTGGTGCTCAGTACTCAGGGTGCTCAGTGCTCAGTACTCGGGGTGCTGGGTGCTCAGTGCTCAGGGTGCTCAGTGCTCAGTGCTCGGGGTGCTGGGTGCTCTGTGCTCGGGGCGCTGGGTGCTCAGTGCTCAGGGTGCTGGGTGCTCAGTACTCGGGGTGCTGGGTGCTCAGTGCTCAGGGTGCTCAGTGCTCAGTACTCAGTGCTCAGGGTGCTCAGTGCTCAGGGTGCTGGGTGTTCAGTACTCAGGGTGCTGGGTGCTCAGTACTCAGGGTGCTGGGTGCTCAGTGCTCAGGGTGCTGGGTGCTCAGTGCTCGGGGCGCTGGGTGCTCAGTGCTCGGGGTGCTCAGAGCTCAGTACTCAGGGTGCTGGGTGCTCAGTGCTCGGGGTGATCATTGCTCAGTACTCAGGGTGCTGGGTGCTCAGTGCTCGGGGTGCTCGGTGCTCAGTACGTTGGGTGCTCACTACTCAGGGTGCTGGGTGCTCAGTGCTCAGGGTGCTGGGTGCTCAGTACTCAGGGTGCTGGGTGCTAAGTACTCGGGGTGCTGGGTGCTCAGTACTCAGGGTGCTGGGTGCTCAGTACTCAGGGTGCTGGGTGCTCAGTACTCAGGGTGCTGGGTGCTCAGTACTCGGGTGCTGGGTGCTCAGTACTCAGGGTGCTGGGTGCTCAGTACTCAGGGTGCTGGGTGCTCAGTACTCGGGTGCTGGGTGCTCAGTGCTCAGGGTGCTGGGTGCTCAGTGCTCGGGGTGCTGGGTGCGCAGTGCTCAGTACTCAGGGTTCTGGGTGCACAGTGCTCGGGGTGCTGGGTGCTCAGTGCTCAGTACTCAGGGTGCTGGGTGCTCAGTGCTCAGGGTGCTGGGTGCTCAGTACTCAGGGTGCTGGGTGCTCAGTCCTCAGGGTGCTGGGTGCTGAGTGCTCGGGTTGCTGGGTGCTCAGTGCTCGCGGTGCTGGGTGCTCAGTGCTCGGGGTGCTCGGGGTGCTCGGTGCTCAGTACTCAGGGTGCTGGGTGCTCAGTGCTCGAGGTGCTCAGTACTCAGGGTGCTGTGTGTTCAGTGCTCAGGGTGCTGGGTGCTCAGTACTCAGGGTGCTCGGTGCTTAGTACTCATTGTGCTGGGTGCTCAGTACTCCGGGTGCTGGGTGCTCAGTGCTCTTGGTGCTCGGTGCTCGGTGCTCAGGGTGCTGGGTGCTCAGTGCTCGGGGTGCTCGGTGCTCAGTACGTTGGGTGCTCACTACTCAGGGTGCTGGGTGCTCAGTGCTCAGGTTGCTGGGTGCTCAGTGCTCAGGGTGCTGGGTGCTCAGTACTCAGGGTGCTGGGTGCTCAGTGCTCGGGGTGCTGGGTGCTCAGTGCTCAGGGTGCTGGGTGCTCAGTACTCAGGGTGCTGGGTGCTAAGTACTCGGGGTGCTGGGTGCTCAGTACTCAGGGTGCTGGGTGCTCAGTACTCAGGGTGCTGGGTGCTCAGTACTCGGGTGCTGGGTGCTCAGTGCTCAGGGTGCTGGGTGCTCAGTGCTCGGGGTGCTGGGTGCGCAGTGCTCAGTACTCAGGGTTCTGGGTGCACAGTGCTCGGGGAGCTGGGAGCTCAGTGCTCAGTACTCAGGGTGCTGGGTGCTCAGTGCTCAGGGTGCTGGGTGCTCAGTACTCAGGGTGCTGGGTGCTCAGTACTCAGGGTGCTGGGTGCTGAGTGCTCGGGGTGCTGGGTGCTCAGTGCTCACGGTGCTGGGTGCTCAGTGCTCGGGGTGCTCTGTGCTCAGTACTCAGGGTGCTGGGTGCTCAGTGCTCGAGGTGCTCAGTACTCAGGATGCTGTGTATTCAGTGCTCAGGGTGCTGGGTGCTCAGTACTCAGGGTGCTCGGTGCTTAGTACTCATTGTGCTGGGTGCTCAGTACTCCGGGTGCTGGGTGCTCAGTGCTCGGGGTGCTCGGTGCTCAGTGCTCAAGGTGCTGGGTGCTCAGTACTCAGGGGGCTCATTGCTCAGGGTGCTGGGTGCTCAGTACTCAGGGTGCTGGGTGCTCAGTGCTCAGGGTGCTCGGTGCTCAGTTCGTTGGGTGCTCAGTAGTCAGGGTGCTGGGTGCTCAGTGCTCAGGATGCTGGGTGCTCAGTGCTCAGGGTGCTTAGTGCTCAGTACTCAGTGCTCAGGGTGCTCAGTGCTCAGGGTGCTTGGTGTTCAGTACTCAGTGTGCTGGGTGCTCAGTACTCAGGGTGCTGGGTGCTCAGTGCTCAGGGTGCTGGGTGCTCAGTGCTCGGGGTGGTCGGTGCTCAGTACTCAGGGAGCTGGGTGCTCAGTGCTCGGGGTGCTCTGTGCTCAGTACGTTGGGTGCGTACTACTCAGGGTGCTGGGTGCTCAGTGCTCAGGGTGCTGGCTGCTCAGTGCTCAGGGTGCTGGGTGCTCAGTACTCAGGGTGCTGGGTGCTCAGTGCTCGGGGTGCTGGGTGCTCAGTGCTCAGGGTGCTGGGTGCTCAGTACTCAGGGTGCTGGGTGCTCAGTACTCGGGGTGCTGGGTGCTGAGTACTCAGGGTGCTGGGTGCTGAGTACTCATTGTGCTGGGTGCTCAGTACTCGGGTGCTGGGTGCTCAGTGCTCAGGGTGCTGGCTGCTCAGTGCTCACGGTGCTGGGTGCTCAGTCCTCGGGGTGCTCCGTGCTCAGTGCTCAGGTTGCTGGGTGGCAGTACTCAGGGTGCTCGCTGCTCAGTACTAAGGGTGCTCAGTGCTCAGTGCTCGGGGTGCTGGGTGCTCAGTGCTCGGGGTGCTCGGTGCTCAGTACTCAGGGTGCTGGGTGCTCAGTGCTCGAGGTGCTCAGTACTCAGGGTGCTGTGTATTCAGTGCTCAGGGTGCTGGGTGCTCAGTACTCAGGGTGCTCAGTGCTTAGTACTCATTGTGCTGGGTGCTCAGTACTCCGGGTGCTGGGTGCTCAGTGCTCGGGGTGCTCGGTGCTCAGTGCTCAAGGTGCTGGGTGCTCAGTACTCAGGGTGCTCATTGCTCAGGGTGCTGGGTGCTCAGTACTCAGGGTGCTGGGTGCTCAGTGCTCAGGGTGCTGGGTGCTCAGTGCTCGGGGTGCTTGGTGCTCAGTACTCAGTGTGCTCAGTGCTCAGTACTCGGGGTTCCTGGGTGCTCAGTGCTCAGGGTGCTCAGTGCTCAGTGCTCGGGGTGCTGGGTGCTCTGTGCTCGGGGCGCTGGGTGCTCAGTGCTCGGGGTGCTGGGTGCTCAGTACTCGCGGTGCTGGGTGCTCAGTGCTCAGGGTGCTCAGTGCTCAGTACTCAGTGCTCAGGGTGCTCAGTGCTCAGGGTGCTGGGTGTTCAGTACTCAGGGTGCTGGGTGCTCAGTACTCAGGGTGCTGGGTGCTCAGTGCTCAGGGTGCTGGGTGCTCAGTGCTCGGGGCGCTGGGTGCTCAGTGCTCAGTACTCAGGGTGCTGGGTGCTCAGTGCTCGGGGTGATCGGTGCTCAGTACTCAGGGTGCTGGGTGCTCAGTGCTCGGGGTGCTCGGTGCTCAGTACGTTGGGTGCTCACTACTCAGGGTGCTGGGTGCTCAGTGCTCAGGGTGCTGGGTGCTCAGTGCTCAGGGTGCTGGGTGCTCAGTACTCAGGGTGCTGGGTGCTCAGTGCTCGGGGTGCTGGGTGCTCAGTGCTCAGGGTGCTGGGTGTTCAGTACTCAGGTTGCTGGGTGCTAAGTACTCGGGGTGCTGGGTGCTCAGTACTCAGGGTGCTGGGTGCTCAGTACTCAGGGTGCTGGGTGCTCAGTACTCGGGTGCTGGGTGCTCAGTGCTCAGGGTGCTGGCTGCTCAGTGCTCGGGGTGCTGGGTGCGCAGTGCTCAGTACTCAGGGTTCTGGGTGCACAGTGCTCGGGGAGCTGGGAGCTCAGTGCTCAGTACTCAGGGTGCTGGGTGCTCAGTGCTCAGGGTGCTGGGTGCTCAGTACTCAGGGTGCTGGGTCCTCAGTACTCAGGGTGCTGGGAGCTGAGTGCTCGGGGTGCTGGGTGCTCAGTGATCGCGGTGCTGGGTGCTCAGTGCTCGGGGTGCTCGGTGCTCAGTACTCAGGGTGCTGGGTGCTCAGTGCTCGAGGTGCTCAGTACTCAGGGTGCTGTGTATTCAGTGCTCAGGGTGCTGGGTGCTCAGTACTCAGGGTGCTCGGTGCTTAGTACTCATTGTGCTGGGTGCTCAGTACTCCGGGTGCTGGGTGCTCAGTGCTCGGGGTGCTCGGTGCTCAGTGCTCAAGGTGCCGGGTGCTCAGTACTCAGGGTGCTCATTGCTCAGGGTGCTGGGTGCTCAGTACTCAGGGTGCTGGGTGCACAGTGCTCAGGGTGCTGGGTGCTCAGTGCTCAGGGTGCTGGGTGCTCAGTGCTCAGGGTGCTGGGTGCTCGGTGCTAGGGGTGCTGGGTGCTTAGTGCTCGGGGTGCCTGGTGCTCAGTACTCGGGGTGCTCAGTGCTCAGTACTCAGATTGCTGGGTGCTCAGTGCTCAGGGTGCTGGGTGCTCAGTACTCAGGGTGCTGGGTGCTCAGTGCTAAGGGTGCTCGGTGCTCAGTACGTTGGGTGCTCAGTACTCAGGGTGCTGGGTGCTCAGTGCTCAGGGTGCTGGGTGCTCAGTGCTCAGGGTGCTGGGTGCTCAGTGCTCAGGGTGCTGGGTGCTCAGTGCTCAGGGTGCTGGTTGCTCAGTGCTCCGGGTGCTGGGTGCTCGGTGCTCGGGGTGCTGGGTGCTCAGTACTCGGGGTGCTCAGTGCTCAGTACTCAGGGTGCTGGGTGCTCAGTGCTCAGGGTGCTGGGTGCTCAGTACTCAGGGTGCTGGGTGCTCGGTGCTCAGTACGCTGGGTGCTCAGTACTCAGGGTGCTGGGTGCTCAGTGCTCAGGGTGCTGGGTGCTCAGTACTCAGGGGGCTGGGTGCTCGGTGCTCAGTACGCTGGGTGCTCAGTACTCAGGGTGCTGGGTGCTCAGTACTCAGGGTGCTCAGTGCTCAGTACTCGGGGTGCTGGGTGCTCAGTGCTCAGGGTGCTCAGTGCTCAGTGCTCAGGGTGCTCTGTGCTCTGTGCTCAGGGCGCTGGGTGCTCAGTGCTCGGGGTGCTGGGTGCTCAGTACTCGGGGTGCTGGGTGCTCAGTGCTCAGGGTGCTCAGTGCTCAGTACTCAGTGCTCAGGGTGCTCAGTGCTCAGGGTGCTGGGTGTTCAGTACTCAGGGTGCTGGGTGCTCAGTACTCAGGGTGCTGGGTGCTCAGTGCTCAGGGTGCTGGGTGCTCAGTGCTCGGGGCGCTGGGTGCTCAGTGCTCGGGTTGCTCGGAGTTCAGTACTCAGGGTGCTGGGTGCTCAGTGCTCGGGGTGATCGGTGCTCAGTACTCAGGGAGCTGGGTGCTCAGTGCTCGGTGTGCTCGGTGCTCAGTACGTTGGGTGCTCACTACTCAGGGTGCTGGGTGCTCAGTGCTCAGGGTGCTGGGTGCTCAGTGCTCAGGGTGCTGGGTGCTCAGTACTCAGGGTGCTGGGTACTCAGTGCTCGGGGTGCTGTGTGCTCAGTGCTCAGGATGCTGGGTGCTCAGTGCTCGGGGTGCTCATTGCTCAGGGTGCTAGGTGCTCAGTACTCAGGGTGCTGGGTGCTCAGTGCTCAGGGTGCTGGGTGCTCAGTGCTCAGGGTGCTGGGTGCTCAGTGCTCAGGGTGCTGGGTGCTCAGTGCTCAGGGTGCTGGGTGCTCAGTGCTCAGGGTGCTGGGTGCTCTGTGCTCAGGGTGCTGGGTGCTTAGTGCTCAGGGTGCTGGGTGCTCGGTGCTAGGGGTGCTGGGTGCTTAGTGCTCGGGGTGCCTGGTGCTCAGTACTCGGGGTGCTCAGTGCTCAGTACTCAGGGTGCTCTGTGCTCTGTGCTCGGGGCGCTGGGTGCTCAGTGCTCAGGGTGCTGGGTGCTCAGTACTCAGGGTGCTGGGTGCTCAGTGCTCAGGGTGCTCGGTGCTCAGTACGTTGGGTGCTCAGTACTCAGGGTGCTGGGTGCTCAGTGCTCAGGGTGCTGGGTGCTCAGTGCTCAGAGTGCTGGGTGCTCAGTGCTCAGGGTGCTGGGTGCTCAGTGCTCAGGGTGCTGGTTGCTCAGTGCTCCGGGTGCTGGGTGCTCGGTGCTCGCGGTGCTGGGTACTCAGTACTCGGGGTGCTCAGTGCTCAGTACTCAGGGTGCTGGGTGCTCAGTGCTCAGGGTGCTCAGTGCTCAGTACTCGGGGTGCTGGGTTCTCAGTGCTCAGGGTGCTCAGTGCTCACTCCTCAGGGTGCTCTGTGCTCTGTGCTCGGGGCGCTGGGTGCTCAGTGCTCAGGGTGCTCAGTGCTCAGTACTCGGGGTGCTGGGTTCTCAGTGCTCAGGGTGCTCAGTGCTCAGTCCTCAGGGTGCTCTGTGCTCTGTGCTCGGGGCGCTGGGTGCTCAGTACTCAGGGTGCTGGGTGCTCAGTACTCAGGGTGCTCAGTGCTCAGTACTCGGGGTGCTGGGTTCTCAGTGCTCAGGGTGCTCAGTGGTCAGTCCTCAGGTTGCTCTGTGCTCTGTGCTCGGGGCGCTGGGTGCTCAGTGCTCGGGGTGCTGGGTGCTCAGTACTCGGGGTGCTGGGTGCTCAGTGCTCAGGGTGCTCAGTGCTCAGTACTCAGTGCTCAGGGTGTTCAGTGATCAGGGTGCTGGGTGTTCAGTACTCAGGGTGCTGGGTGCTCAGTACGTTGGGTGCTCACTACTCAGGGTGCTGGGTGCTCAGTGCTCAGGGTGCTGGGTGATCAGTGCTCGGGGTGCTGGGTGCTCAGTACTCGGGGTGCTGGGTGCTCAGTGCTCAGGGTGCTCAGTGCTCAGTACTCAGTGCTCAGGGTGCTCAGTACTCAGGGAGCTGGGTGCTCAGTGCTCGGGATGCTCGGTGCTCAGTACGTTGGGTGCTCCCTACTCAGGGTGCTGGGTGCTCAGTGCTCAGGGTGCTGGGTGCTCAGTGCTCAGGTTGCTGGGTGCTCAGTACTCAGGGTGCTGGGTGCTCAGTGCTCAGGGTGCTCAGTGCTCAGTGCTCGGGGTGCTGGGTGCTCTGTGCTCGGGGCGCTGGGTGCTCAGTGCTCGGGGTGCTGGGTGCTCAGTACTCGGGGTGCTGGGTGCTCAGTGCTCAGGGTGCTCAGTGCTCAGTACTCAGTGCTCAGGGTGCTCAGTGCTCAGGGTGCTGGGTGTTCAGTACTCAGGGTGCTGGGTGCTCAGTACTCAGGGTGCTGGGTGCTCAGTGCTCAGGGTGCTGGGTGCTCAGTGCTCGGGGCGCTGGGTGCTCAGTGCTCGGGGTGCTCAGAGCTCAGTACTCAGGGTGCTGGGTGCTCAGTGCTCGGGGTGATCATTGCTCAGTACTCAGTGTGCTGGGTGCTCAGTACTCAGGGTGCTGGGTGCTCAGTGCTCGGGGTGCTGGGTGCTCAGTGCTCGGGGTGCTGGGTGCTCAGTGCTCGAGGTGGTCAGTACTCAGGGTGCTGTGTGTTCAGTGCTCAGGGTGCTGGGTGCTCAGTACTCAGGGTGCTCGGTGTTTAGTACTCAGGGTGCTGGGTGCTCAGTGCTCGGGGTGCTGGGTGCTCAGTGCTCGGGGTGCTGGGTGCTCAGTGCTCAGGGTGCTCAGTGCTCAGTACTCAGTGCTCAGGGTGCTCAGTGCTCAGGGTGCTGGGTGTTCAGTACTCAGGGTGCTGGGTGCTCAGTACTCAGGGTGCTGGGTGCTCAGTGCTCAGGGTGCTGGGTGCTCAGTGCTCAGTACTCAGGGTGCTGGGTGCTCAGTGCTCAGGGTGCTGGGTGCTCAGTACTCAGGGTGCTGGGTGCTCAGTACTCAGGGTGCTGGGTGCTGAGTGCTCGGGGTGCTGGGTGCTCAGTGCTCGCGGTGCTGGGTGCTCAGTGCTCGGGGTGCTCGGGGTGCTCGGTGCTCAGTACTCAGGGTGCTGGGTGCTCAGTGCTCGAGGTGCTCAGTACTCAGGGTGCTGTGTGTTCAGTGCTCAGGGTGCTGGGTGCTCAGTACTCAGGGTGCTCGGTGCTTAGTACTCATTGTGCTGGGTGCTCAGTACTCCGGGTGCTGGGTGCTCAGTGCTCGGGGTGCTCGGTGCTCGGTGCTCAGGGTGCTGGGTGCTCAGTGCTCGGGGTGCTCGGTGCTCAGTACGTTGGGTGCTCACTACTCAGGGTGCTGGGTGCTCAGTACTCAGGGTGCTGGGTGCTCAGTACTCAGGGTGCTGGGTGCTCAGTGCTCAGGGTGCTGGGTGCTCAGTACTCAGGGTGCTGGGTGCTAAGTACTCGGGGTGCTGGGTGCTCAGTACTCAGGGTGCTGGGTGCTCAGTACTCAGGGTGCTGGGTGCTCAGTACTCGGGTGCTGGGTGCTCAGTGCTCAGGGTGCTGGGTGCTCAGTACTCAGGGTGCTGGGTGCTCAGTACTCAGGGTGCTGGGTGCTGAGTGCTCGGGGTGCTGGGTGCTCAGTGCTCACGGTGCTGGGTGCTCAGTGCTCGGGGTGCTCGGTGCTCAGTACTCAGGGTGCTGGGTGCTCAGTGCTCGAGGTGCTCAGTACTCAGGGTGCTGTGTATTCAGTGCTCAGGGTGCTGGGTGCTCAGTACTCAGGGTGCTCGGTGCTTAGTACTCATTGTGCTGGGTGCTCAGCACTCCGGGTGCTGGGTGCTCAGTGCTCGGGGTGCTCGGTGCTCAGTGCTCAAGGTGCTGGGTGCTCAGTACTCAGGGGGCTCATTGCTCAGGGTGCTGGGTGCTCAGTACTCAGGGTGCTGGGTGCTCAGTGCTCAGGGTGCTCGGTGCTCAGTTCGTTGGGTGCTCAGTAGTCAGGGTGCTGGGTGCTCAGTGCTCAGGATGCTGGGTGCTCAGTGCTCAGGGTGCTTAGTGCTCAGTACTCAGTGCTCAGGGTGCTCAGTGCTCAGGGTGCTTGGTGTTCAGTACTCAGGGTGCTGGGTGCTCAGTACTCAGGGTGCTGGGTGCTCAGTGCTCAGGGTGCTGGGTGCTCAGTGCTCGGGGCGCTGGGTGCTCAGTGCTCGGGTTGCTCGGAGCTCAGTACTCAGGGTGCTGGGTGCTCATTGCTCGGGGTGGTTGGTGCTCAGTACTCAGGGAGCTGGGTGCTCAGTGCTCGGGGTGCTCGGTGCTCAGTACGTTGGGTGCTTACTACTCAGGGTGCTGGGTGCTCAGTGCTCAGGGTGCTTTGTGCTCAGTGCTCAGGGTGCTGGGTGCTCAGTACTCAGGGTGCTGGGTGATCAGTGCTCGGGGTGCTGGGTGCTCAGTGCTCAGGGTGCTGGGTGCTCAGTACTCAGGGTGCTGGGTGCTCAGTACTCGGGGTGCTGGGTGCTGAGTACTCAGGGTGCTGGGTGCTGAGTAATCATTGTGCTGGGTGCTCAGTACTCGGGTGCTGGGTGCTCAGTGCTCAGGGTGCTGGCTGCTCAGTGCTCACGGTGCTGGGTGCTCAGTCCTCGGGGTGCTCCGTGCTCAGTGCTCAGGTTGCTGGGTGGCAGTACTCAGGGTGCTCGGTGCTCAGTACTAAGGGTGCTCAGTGCTCAGTGCTCGGGGTGCTGGGTGCTCAGTGCTCGGGGTGCTGGGTGCTCAGTGCTCAGGTTGCTGGGTGCTCAGTGCTCGGGGTGCTTGGTGCTCAGTACTCAGTGTGCTCAGTGCTCAGTACTCGGGGTTCCTGGGTGCTCAGTGCTCAGGGTGCTCAGTGCTCAGTGCTCGGGGTGCTGGGTGCTCTGTGCTCGGGGCGCTGTGTGCTCAGTGCTCGGGGTGCTGGGTGCTCAGTACTCGGGGTGCTGGGTGCTCAGTGCTCAGGGTGCTCAGTGCTCAGTACTCAGTGCTCAGGGTGCTCAGTGCTCAGGGTGCTGGGTGTTCAGTACTCAGGGTGCTGGGTGCTCAGTACTCAGGGTGCTGGGTGCTCAGTGCTCAGGGTGCTGGGTGCTCAGTGCTCGGGGCGCTGGGTGCTCAGTGCTCAGTACACAGGGTGCTGGGTGCTCAGTGCTCGGGGTGATCGGTGCTGAGTACTCAGGGTGCTGGGTGCTCAGTGCTCGGGGTGCTCGTTGCTCAGTACGTTATGTGCTCACTACTCAGGGTGCTGGGTGCTCAGTGCTCAGGGTGCTGGGTGCTCAGTGCTCAGGGTGCTGGGTGCTCAGTTCTCAGGGTGCTGGGTGCTCATTGCTCGGGGTGCTGGGTGCTCAGTGCTCAGGGTGCTGGGTGCTCAGTACTCAGGTTGCTGGGTGCTAAGTACTCGGGGTGCTGGGTGCTCAGTACTCAGGGTGCTGGGTGCTCAGTACTCAGGGTGCTGGGTGCTCAGTACTCGGGTGCTGGGTGCTCAGTACTCAGGGTGCTGGCTGCTCAGTGCTCGGGTTGCTGGGTGCGCAGTGCTCAGTACTCAGGGTTCAGGGTGCACAGTGCTCGGGGAGCTGGGAGCTCAGTGCTCAGTACTCAGGGTGCTGGGTGCTCAGTGCTCAGGGTGCTGGGTGCTCAGTACTCAGGGTGCTGGGTCCTCAGTACTCAGGGTGCTGGGTGCTGAGTGCTCGGGGTGCTGGGTGCTCAGTGCTCGCGGTGCTGGGTGCTCAGTGCTCGGGGTGCTCGGTGCTCAGTACTCAGGGTGCTGGGTGCTCAGTGCTCGAGGTGCTCAGCACTCAGGGTGCTGTGTATTCAGTGCTCAGGGTGCTGGGTGCTCAGTACTCAGGGTGCTCGGTGCTTAGTACTCATTGTGCTGGGTGCTCAGTACTCCGGGTGCTGGGTGCTCAGTGCTCGGGGTGCTCGGTGCTCAGTGCTCAAGGTGCTGGGTGCTCAGTACTCAGGGTGCTCATTGCTCAGGGTGCTGGGTGCTCAGTACTCAGGGTGCTGGGTGCTCAGTGCTCAGGGTGCTCGGTGCTCAGTTCGTTGGGTGCTCAGTACTCAGGGTGCTGGGTGCTCAGTGCTCAGGGTGCTGGGTGCTCAGTGCTCAGGGTGCTGGGTGCTCAGTGCTCAGGGTGCTGGGTGCTCAGTGCTCAGGGTGCTGGGTGCTCAGTGCTCAGGGTGCTGGGTGCTTAGTGCTCAGGGTGCTGGGTGCTCAGTGCTCAGGGTGCTGGGTGCTCGGTGCTAGGGGTGCTGGGTGCTTAGTGCTCGGGGTGCCTGGTGCTCAGTACTCGGGGTGCTCAGTGCTCAGTACTCAGATTGCTGGGTGCTCAGTGCTCAGGGTGCTGGGTGCTCAGTACTCAGGGTGCTGGGTGCTCAGTGCTAAGGGTGCTCGGTGCTCAGTACGTTGGGTGCTCAGTACTCAGGGTGCTGGGTGCTCAGTGCTCAGGGTGCTGGGTGCTCAGTGCTCAGGGTGCTGGGTGCTCAGTGCTCAGGGTGCTGGGTGCTCAGTGCTCAGGGTGCTGGTTGCTCAGTGCTCCGGGTGCTGGGTGCTCGGTGCTCGGGGTGCTGGGTGCTCAGTACTCGGGGTGCTCAGTGCTCAGTACTCAGGGTGCTGGGTGCTCAGTGCTCAGGGTGCTGGGTGCTCAGTACTCAGGGTGCTGGGTGCTCGGTGCTCAGTACGCTGGGTGCTCAGTACTCAGGGTGCTGGGTGCTCAGTGCTCAGGGTGCTGGGTGCTCAGTACTCAGGGTGCTGGGTGCTCGGTGCTCAGTACGCTGGGTGCTCAGTACTCAGAGTGCTGGGTGCACAGTGTTCGGGGTGCTCGGTGCTCAGTGCTCGGGGTGCTGGGTGCTCAGTGCTCGGGGTGCTTGGTGCTCAGTACTCAGTGTGCTCAGTGCTCAGTACTCGGGGTTCCTGGGTGCTCAGTGCTCAGGGTGCTCAGTGCTCAGTGCTCGGGGTGCTGGGTGCTCTGTGCTCGGGGCGCTGGGTGCTCAGTGCTCGGGGTGCTGGGTGCTCAGTACTCGCGGTGCTGGGTGCTCAGTGCTCAGGGTGCTCAGTGCTCAGTACTCAGTGCTCAGGGTGCTCAGTGCTCAGGGTGCTGGGTGTTCAGTACTCAGGGTGCTGGGTGCTCAGTACTCAGGGTGCTGGGTGCTCAGTGCTCAGGGTGCTGGGTGCTCAGTGCTCGGGGCGCTGGGTGCTCAGTGCTCAGTACTCAGGGTGCTGGGTGCTCAGTGCTCGGGGTGATCGGTGCTCAGTACTCAGGGTGCTGGGTGCTCAGTGCTCGGGGTGCTCGGTGCTCAGTACGTTGGGTGCTCACTACTCAGGGTGCTGGGTGCTCAGTGCTCAGGGTGCTGGGTGCTCAGTGCTCAGGGTGCTGGGTGCTCAGTACTCAGGTTGCTGGGTGCTCAGTGCTCGGGGTGCTGGGTGCTCAGTGCTCAGGGTGCTGGGTGTTCAGTACTCCGTTTGCTGGGTGCTAAGTACTCGGGGTGCTGGGTGCTCAGTACTCAGGGTGCTGGGTGCTCAGTACTCAGGGTGCTGGGTGCTCAGTACTCGGGTGCTGGGTGCTCAGTGCTCAGGGTGCTGGCTGCTCAGTGCTCGGGGTGCTGGGTGCGCAGTGCTCAGTACTCAGGGTTCTGGGTGCACAGTGCTCGGGGAGCTGGGAGCTCAGTGCTCAGTACTCAGGGTGCTGGGTGCTCAGTGCTCAGGGTGCTGGGTGCTCAGTACTCAGGGTGCTGGGTCCTCAGTACTCAGGGTGCTGGGAGCTGAGTGCTCGGGGTGCTGGGTGCTCAGTGATCGCGGTGCTGGGTGCTCAGTGCTCGGGGTGCTCGGTGCTCAGTACTCAGGGTGCTGGGTGCTCAGTGCTCGAGGTGCTCAGTACTCAGGGTGCTGTGTATTCAGTGCTCAGGGTGCTGGGTGCTCAGTACTCAGGGTGCTCGGTGCTTAGTACTCATTGTGCTGGGTGCTCAGTACTCCGGGTGCTGGGTGCTCAGTGCTCGGGGTGCTCGGTGCTCAGTGCTCAAGGTGCTGGGTGCTCAGTACTCAGGGTGCTCATTGCTCAGGGTGCTGGGTGCTCAGTACTCAGGGTGCTGGGTGCTCAGTGCTCAGGGTGCTGGGTGCTCAGTGCTCAGGGTGCTGGGTGCTCAGTGCTCAGGCTGCTGGGTGCTCAGCGCTCAGGGTGCTGGGTGCTTAGTGCTCAGGGTGCTGGGTGCTCAGTGCTCAGGGTGCTGGGTGCTCGGTGCTAGGGGTGCTGGGTGCTTAGTGCTCGGGGTGCCTGGTGCTCAGTACTCGGGGTGCTCAGTGCTCAGTACTCAGATTGCTGGGTGCTCAGTGCTCAGGGTGCTGGGTGCTCAGTACTCAGGGTGCTGGGTGCTCAGTGCTAAGGGTGCTCGGTGCTCAGTACGTTGGGTGCTCAGTACTCAGGGTGCTGGGTGCTCAGTGCTCAGGGTGCTGGGTGCTCAGTGCTCAGGGTGCTGGGTGCTCAGTGCTCAGGGTGCTGGGTGCTCAGTGCTCAGGGTGCTGGTTGCTCAGTGCTCCGGGTGCTGGGTGCTCGGTGCTCGGGGTGCTGGGTGCTCAGTACTCGGGGTGCTCAGTGCTCAGTACTCAGGGTGCTGGGTGCTCAGTGCTCAGGGTGCTGGGTGCTCAGTACTCAGGGTGCTGGGTGCTCGGTGCTCAGTACGCTGGGTGCTCAGTACTCAGGGTGCTGGGTGCTCAGTGCTCAGGGTGCTGGGTGCTCAGTACTCAGGGTGCTGGGTGCTCGGTGCTCAGTACGCTGGGTGCTCAGTACTCAGGGTGCTGGGTGCTCAGTACTCAGGGTGCTCAGTGCTCAGTACTCGGGGTGCTGGGTGCTCAGTGCTCAGGGTGCTCAGTGCTCAGTGCTCAGGGTGCTCTATGCTCTGTGCTCGGGGCGCTGGGTGCTCAGTGCTCGGGGTGCTGGGTGCTCAGTACTCGGGGTGCTGGGTGCTCAGTGCTCAGGGTGCTCAGTGCTCAGTACTCAGTGCTCAGGGTGCTCAGTGCTCAGGGTGCTGGGTGTTCAGTACTCAGGGTGCTGGGTGCTCAGTACTCAGGGTGCTGGGTGCTCAGTGCTCAGGGTGCTGGGTGCTCAGTGCTCGGGGCGCTGGGTGCTCAGTGCTCGGGTTGCTCGGAGTTCAGTACTCAGGGTGCTGGGTGCTCAGTGCTCGGGGTGATCGGTGCTCAGTACTCAGGGAGCTGGGTGCTCAGTGCTCGGTGTGCTCGGTGCTCAGTACGTTGGGTGCTCACTACTCAGGGTGCTGGGTGCTCAGTGCTCAGGGTGCTGGGTGCTCAGTGCTCAGGGTGCTGGGTGCTCAGTACTCAGGGTGCTGGGTACTCAGTGCTCGGGGTGCTGGGTGCTCAGTGCTCAGGATGCTGGGTGCTCAGTGCTCGGGGTGCTCATTGCTCAGGGTGCTAGGTGCTCAGTACTCAGGGTGCTGGGTGCTCAGTGCTCAGGGTGCTGGGTGCTCAGTGCTCAGGGTGCTGGGTGCTCAGTGCTCAGGGTGCTGGGTGCTCAGTGCTCAGGGTGCTGGGTGCTCAGTGCTCAGGGTGCTGGGTGCTCTGTGCTCAGGGTGCTGGGTGCTTAGTGCTCAGGGTGCTGGGTGCTCGGTGCTAGGGGTGCTGGGTGCTTAGTGCTCGGGGTGCCTGGTGCTCAGTACTCGGGGTGCTCAGTGCTCAGTACTCAGGGTGCTCTGTGCTCTGTGCTCGGGGCGCTGGGTGCTCAGTGCTCAGGGTGCTGGGTGCTCAGTACTCAGGGTGCTGGGTGCTCAGAGCTCAGGGTGCTCGGTGCTCAGTACGTTGGGTGCTCAGTACTCAGGGTGCTGGGTGCTCAGTGCTCAGGGTGCTGGGTGCTCAGTGCTCAGAGTGCTGGGTGCTCAGTGCTCAGGGTGCTGGGTGCTCAGTGCTCAGGGTGCTGGTTGCTCAGTGCTCCGGGTGCTGGGTGCTCGGTGCTCGCGGTGCTGGGTACTCAGTACTCGGGGTGCTCAGTGCTCAGTACTCAGGGTGCTGGGTGCTCAGTGCTCAGGGTGCTCAGTGCTCAGTACTCGGGGTGCTGGGTTCTCAGTGCTCAGGGTGCTCAGTGCTCACTCCTCAGGGTGCTCTGTGCTCTGTGCTCGGGGCGCTGGGTGCTCAGTGCTCAGGGTGCTCAGTGCTCAGTACTCGGGGTGCTGGGTTCTCAGTGCTCAGGGTGCTCAGTGCTCAGTCCTCAGGGTGCTCTGTGCTCTGTGCTCGGGGCGCTGGGTGCTCAGTACTCAGGGTGCTGGGTGCTCAGTACTCAGGGTGCTCAGTGCTCAGTACTCGGGGTGCTGGGTTCTCAGTGCTCAGGATGCTCAGTGGTCAGTCCTCAGGGTGCTCTGTGCTCTGTGCTCGGGGCGCTGGGTGCTCAGTGCTCGGGGTGCTGGGTGCTCAGTACTCGGGGTGCTGGGTGCTCAGTGCTCAGGGTGCTCAGTGCTCAGTACTCAGTGCTCAGGGTGTTCAGTGCTCAGGGTGCTGGGTGTTCAGTACTCAGGGTGCTGGGTGCTCAGTACGTTGGGTGCTCACTACTCAGGGTGCTGGGTGCTCAGTGCTCAGGGTGCTGGGTGATCAGTGCTCGGGGTGCTGGGTGCTCAGTACTCGGGGTGCTGGGTGCTCAGTGCTCAGGGTGCTCAGTGCTCAGTACTCAGTGCTCAGGGTGCTCAGTACTCAGGGAGCTGGGTGCTCAGTGCTCGGGATGCTCGGTGCTCAATACGTTGGGTGCTCCCTACTCAGGGTGCTGGGTGCTCAGTGCTCAGGGTGCTGGGTGCTCAGTGCTCAGGTTGCTGGGTGCTCAGTACTCAGGGTGCTGGGTGCTCAGTGCTCAGGGTGCTCAGTGCTCAGTGCTCGGGGTGCTGGGTGCTCTGTGCCTGGGGCGCTGGGTGCTCAGTGCTCGGGGTGCTGGGTGCTCAGTACTCGGGGTGCTGGGTGCTCAGTGCTCAGGGTGCTCAGTGCTCAGTACTCAGTGCTCAGGGTGCTCAGTGCTCAGGGTGCTGGGTGTTCAGTACTCAGGGTGCTGGGTGCTCAGTACTCAGGGTGCTGGGTGCTCAGTGCTCAGGGTGCTGGGTGCTCAGTGCTCGGGGCGCTGGGTGCTCAGTGCTCGGGGTGCTCAGAGCTCAGTACTCAGGGTGCTGGGTGCTCAGTGCTCGGGGTGATCATTGCTCAGTACTCAGGGTGCTGGGTGCTCAGTGCTCGGGGTGCTCGGTGCTCAGTACGTTGGGTGCTCACTACTCAGGGTGCTGGGTGCTCAGTGCTCAGGGTGCTGGGTGCTCAGTGCTCAGGGTGCTGGATGCTCAGTACTCAGGGTGCTGGGTGCTCAGTGCTCGGGGTGCTGGGTGCTCAGTGCTCAGGGTGCTGGGTGCTCAGTACTCAGGGTGCTGGGTGCTAAGTACTCGGGGTGCTGGGTGCTCAGTACTCAGGGTGCTGGGTGCTCAGTACTTAGGGTGCTGGGTGCTCAGTACTCAGGGTGCTGGGTGCTCAGTACTCGGGTGCTGGGTGCTCAGTACTCAGGGTGCTGGGTGCTCAGTACTCAGGGTGCTGGGTGCTCAGTACTCGGGTGCTGGGTGCTCAGTGCTCAGGGTGCTGGGTGCTCAGTGCTCGGGGTGCTGGGTGCGCAGTGCTCAGTACTCAGGGTTCTGGGTGCACAGTGCTCGGGGTGCTGGGTGCTCAGTGCTCAGTACTCAGGGTGCTGGGTGCTCAGTGCTCAGGGTGCTGGGTGCTCAGTACTCAGGGTGCTGGGTGCTCAGTACTCAGGGTGCTGGGTGCTGAGTGCTCGGGGTGCTGGGTGCTCAGTGCTCGCGGTGCTGGGTGCTCAGTGCTCGGGGTGCTCGGGGTGCTCGGTGCTCAGTACTCAGGGTGCTGGGTGCTCAGTGCTCGAGGTGCTCAGTACTCAGGGTGCTGTGTGTTCAGTGCTCAGGGTGCTGGGTGCTCAGTACTCAGGGTGCTCGGTGCTTAGTACTCATTGTGCTGGGTGCTCAGTACTCCGGGTGCTGGGTGCTCAGTGCTCGGGGTGCTCGGTGCTCGGTGCTCAGGGTGCTGGGTGCTCAGTGCTCGGGGTGCTCGGTGCTCAGTACGTTGGGTGCTCACTACTCAGGGTGCTGGGTGCTCAGTACTCAGGGTGCTGGGTGCTCAGTACTCAGGGTGCTGGGTGCTCAGTGCTCAGGGTGCTGGGTGCTCAGTACTCAGGGTGCTGGGTGCTAAGTACTCGGGGTGCTGGGTGCTCAGTACTCAGGGTGCTGGGTGCTCAGTACTCAGGGTGCTGGGTGCTCAGTACTCGGGTGCTGGGTGCTCAGTGCTCAGGGTGCTGGGTGCTCAGTACTCAGGGTGCTGGGTGCTCAGTACTCAGGGTGCTGGGTGCTGAGTGCTCGGGGTGCTGGGTGCTCAGTGCTCACGGTGCTGGGTGCTCAGTGCTCGGGGTGCTCGGTGCTCAGTACTCAGGGTGCTGGGTGCTCAGTGCTCGAGGTGCTCAGTACTCAGGGTGCTGTGTATTCAGTGCTCAGGGTGCTGGGTGCTCAGTACTCAGGGTGCTCGGTGCTTAGTACTCATTGTGCTGGGTGCTCAGCACTCCGGGTGCTGGGTGCTCAGTGCTCGGGGTGCTCGGTGCTCAGTGCTCAAGGTGCTGGGTGCTCAGTACTCAGGGGGCTCATTGCTCAGGGTGCTGGGTGCTCAGTACTCAGGGTGCTGGGTGCTCAGTGCTCAGGGTGCTCGGTGCTCAGTTCGTTGGGTGCTCAGTAGTCAGGGTGCTGGGTGCTCAGTGCTCAGGATGCTGGGTGCTCAGTGCTCAGGGTGCTTAGTGCTCAGTACTCAGTGCTCAGGGTGCTCAGTGCTCAGGGTGCTTGGTGTTCAGTACTCAGGGTGCTGGGTGCTCAGTACTCAGGGTGCTGGGTGCTCAGTGCTCAGGGTGCTGGGTGCTCAGTGCTCGGGGCGCTGGGTGCTCAGTGCTCGGGTTGCTCGGAGCTCAGTACTCAGGGTGCTGGGTGCTCATTGCTCGGGGTGGTTGGTGCTCAGTACTCAGGGAGCTGGGTGCTCAGTGCTCGGGGTGCTCGGTGCTCAGTACGTTGGGTGCTTACTACTCAGGGTGCTGGGTGCTCATTGCTCGGGGTGGTTGGTGCTCAGTACTCAGGGAGCTGGGTGCTCAGTGCTCGGGGTGCTCGGTGCTCAGTACGTTGGGTGCTTACTACTCAGGGTGCTGGGTGCTCAGTGCTCAGGGTGCTTTGTGCTCAGTGCTCAGGGTGCTGGGTGCTCAGTACTCAGGGTGCTGGGTGATCAGTGCTCGGGGTGCTGGGTGCTCAGTGCTCAGGGTGCTGGGTGCTCAGTACTCAGGGTGCTGGGTGCTCAGTACTCGGGGTGCTGGGTGCTGAGTACTCAGGGTGCTGGGTGCTGAGTACTCATTGTGCTGGGTGCTCAGTACTCGGGTGCTGGGTGCTCAGTGCTCAGGGTGCTGGCTGCTCAGTGCTCACGGTGCTGGGTGCTCAGTCCTCGGGGTGCTCCGTGCTCAGTGCTCAGGTTGCTGGGTGGCAGTACTCAGGGTGCTCGGTGCTCAGTACTAAGGGTGCTCAGTGCTCAGTGCTCGGGGTGCTGGGTGCTCAGTGCTCGGGGTGCTGGGTGCTCAGTGCTCAGGTTGCTGGGTGCTCAGTGCTCGGGGTGCTTGGTGCTCAGTACTCAGTGTGCTCAGTGCTCAGTACTCGGGGTTCCTGGGTGCTCAGTGCTCAGGGTGCTCAGTGCTCAGTGCTCGGGGTGCTGGGTGCTCTGTGCTCGGGGCGCTGTGTGCTCAGTGCTCGGGGTGCTGGGTGCTCAGTACTCGGGGTGCTGGGTGCTCAGTGCTCAGGGTGCTCAGTGCTCAGTACTCAGTGCTCAGGGTGCTCAGTGCTCAGGGTGCTGGGTGTTCAGTACTCAGGGTGCTGGGTGCTCAGTACTCAGGGTGCTGGGTGCTCAGTGCTCAGGGTGCTGGGTGCTCAGTGCTCGGGGCGCTGGGTGCTCAGTGCTCAGTACACAGGGTGCTGGGTGCTCAGTGCTCGGGGTGATCGGTGCTCAGTACTCAGGGTGCTGGGTGCTCAGTGCTCGGGGTGCTCGTTGCTCAGTACGTTATGTGCTCACTACTCAGGGTGCTGGGTGCTCAGTGCTCAGGGTGCTGGGTGCTCAGTGCTCAGGGTGCTGGGTGCTCAGTTCTCAGGGTGCTGGGTGCTCATTGCTCGGGGTGCTGGGTGCTCAGTGCTCAGGGTGCTGGGTGCTCAGTACTCAGGTTGCTGGGTGCTAAGTACTCGGGGTGCTGGGTGCTCAGTACTCAGGGTGCTGGGTGCTCAGTACTCAGGGTGCTGGGTGCTCAGTACTCGGGTGCTGGGTGCTCAGTACTCAGGGTGCTGGCTGCTCAGTGCTCGGGTTGCTGGGTGCGCAGTGCTCAGTACTCAGGGTTCAGGGTGCACAGTGCTCGGGGAGCTGGGAGCTCAGTGCTCAGTACTCAGGGTGCTGGGTGCTCAGTGCTCAGGGTGCTGGGTGCTCAGTACTCAGGGTGCTGGGTCCTCAGTACTCAGGGTGCTGGGTGCTGAGTGCTCGGGGTGCTGGGTGCTCAGTGCTCGCGGTGCTGGGTGCTCAGTGCTCGGGGTGCTCGGTGCTCAGTACTCAGGGTGCTGGGTGCTCAGTGCTCGAGGTGCTCAGCACTCAGGGTGCTGTGTATTCAGTGCTCAGGGTGCTGGGTGCTCAGTACTCAGGGTGCTCGGTGCTTAGTACTCATTGTGCTGGGTGCTCAGTACTCCGGGTGCTGGGTGCTCAGTGCTCGGGGTGCTCGGTGCTCAGTGCTCAAGGTGCTGGGTGCTCAGTACTCAGGGTGCTCATTGCTCAGGGTGCTGGGTGCTCAGTACTCAGGGTGCTGGGTGCTCAGTGCTCAGGGTGCTCGGTGCTCAGTTCGTTGGGTGCTCAGTACTCAGGGTGCTGGGTGCTCAGTGCTCAGGGTGCTGGGTGCTCAGTGCTCAGGGTGCTGGGTGCTCAGTGCTCAGGGTGCTGGGTGCTCAGTGCTCAGGGTGCTGGGTGCTCAGTGCTCAGGGTGCTGGGTGCTTAGTGCTCAGGGTGCTGGGTGCTCAGTGCTCAGGGTGCTGGGTGCTCGGTGCTAGGGGTGCTGGGTGCTTAGTGCTCGGGGTGCCTGGTGCTCAGTACTCGGGGTGCTCAGTGCTCAGTACTCAGATTGCTGGGTGCTCAGTGCTCAGGGTGCTGGGTGCTCAGTACTCAGGGTGCTGGGTGCTCAGTGCTAAGGGTGCTCGGTGCTCAGTACGTTGGGTGCTCAGTACTCAGGGTGCTGGGTGCTCAGTGCTCAGGGTGCTGGGTGCTCAGTGCTCAGGGTGCTGGGTGCTCAGTGCTCAGGGTGCTGGGTGCTCAGTGCTCAGGGTGCTGGTTGCTCAGTGCTCCGGGTGCTGGGTGCTCGGTGCTCGGGGTTCTGGGTGCTCAGTACTCGGGGTGCTCAGTGCTCAGTACTCAGGGTGCTGGGTGCTCAGTGCTCAGGGTGCTGGGTGCTCATTACTCAGGGTGCTCGGTGCTCAGTTCGTTGGGTGCTCAGTACTCAGGGTGCTGGGTGCTCAGTGCTCAGGGTGCTGGGTGCTCAGTGCTCAGGGTGCTGGGTGCTCAGTGCTCAGGGTGCTGGGTGCTCAGTGCTCAGGGTGCTGGGTGCTCAGTGCTCAGGGTGCTGGGTGCTTAGTGCTCAGGGTGCTGGGTGCTCAGTGCTCAGGGTGCTGGGTGCTCGGTGCTAGGGGTGCTGGGTGCTTAGTGCTCGGGGTGCCTGGTGCTCAGTACTCGGGGTGCTCAGTGCTCAGTACTCAGATTGCTGGGTGCTCAGTGCTCAGGGTGCTGGGTGCTCAGTACTCAGGGTGCTGGGTGCTCAGTGCTAAGGGTGCTCGGTGCTCAGTACGTTGGGTGCTCAGTACTCAGGGTGCTGGGTGCTCAGTGCTCAGGGTGCTGGGTGCTCAGTGCTCAGGGTGCTGGGTGCTCAGTGCTCAGGGTGCTGGGTGCTCAGTGCTCAGGGTGCTGGTTGCTCAGTGCTCCGGGTGCTGGGTGCTCGGTGCTCGGGGTGCTGGGTGCTCAGTACTCGGGGTGCTCAGTGCTCAGTACTCAGGGTGCTGGGTGCTCAGTGCTCAGGGTGCTGGGTGCTCAGTACTCAGGGTGCTGGGTGCTCGGTGCTCAGTACGCTGGGTGCTCAGTACTCAGGGTGCTGGGTGCTCAGTGCTCAGGGTGCTGGGTGCTCAGTACTCAGGGTGCTGGGTGCTCGGTGCTCAGTACGCTGGGTGCTCAGTACTCAGGGTGCTGGGTGCTCAGTACTCAGGGTGCTCAGTGCTCAGTACTCGGGGTGCTGGGTGCTCAGTGCTCAGGGTGCTCAGTGCTCAGTGCTCAGGGTGCTCTGTGCTCTGTGCTCGGGGCGCTGGGTGCTCAGTGCTCGGGGTGCTGGGTGCTCAGTACTCGGGGTGCTGGGTGCTCAGTGCTCAGGGTGCTCAGTGCTCAGTACTCAGTGCTCAGGGTGCTCAGTGCTCAGGGTGCTGGGTGTTCAGTACTCAGGGTGCTGGGTGCTCAGTACTCAGGGTGCTGGGTGCTCAGTGCTCAGGGTGCTGGGTGCTCAGTGCTCGGGGCGCTGGGTGCTCAGTGCTCGGGTTGCTCGGAGTTCAGTACTCAGGGTGCTGGGTGCTCAGTGCTCGGGGTGATCGGTGCTCAGTACTCAGGGAGCTGGGTGCTCAGTGCTCGGTGTGCTCGGTGCTCAGTACGTTGGGTGCTCACTACTCAGGTTGCTGGGTGCTCAGTGCTCAGGGTGCTGGGTGCTCAGTGCTCGGGGTGCTCATTGCTCAGGGTGCTGGGTGCTCAGTACTCAGGGTGCTGGGTGCTCAGTGCTCAGGGTGCTGGGTGCTCAGTGCTCAGGGTGCTGGGTGCTCAGTGCTCAGGGTGCTGGGTGCTCAGTGCTCAGGGTGCTGGGTGCTCAGTGCTCAGGGTGCTGGGTGCTCAGTGCTCAGGGTGCTGGGTGCTTAGTGCTCAGGGTGCTGGGTGCTCGGTGCTAGGGGTGCTGGGTGCTTAGTGCTCGGGGTGCCTGGTGCTCAGTACTCGGGGTGCTCAGTGCTCAGTACTCAGATTGCTGGGTGCTCAGTGCTCAGGGTGCTGGGTGCTCAGAACTCAGGGTGCTGGGTGCTCAGTGCTCAGGGTGCTCGGTGCTCAGTACGTTGGGTGCTCAGTACTCAGGGTGCTGGGTGCTCAGTGCTCAGGGTGCTGGGTGCTCAGTGCTCAGAGTGCTGGGTGCTCAGTGCTCAGGGTGCTGGGTGCTCAGTGCTCAGGGTGCTGGTTGCTCAGTGCTCCGGGTGCTGGGTGCTCGGTGCTCGGGGTGCTGGGTACTCAGTACTCGGGGTGCTCAGTGCTCAGTACTCAGGGTGCTGGGTGCTCAGTGCTCAGGGTGCTCAGTGCTCAGTACTCGGGGTGCTGGGTTCTCAGTGCTCAGGGTGCTCAGTGCTCACTCCTCAGGGTGCTCTGTGCTCTGTGCTCGGGGCGCTGGGTGCTCAGTGCTCAGGGTGCTCAGTGCTCAGTACTCGGGGTGCTGGGTTCTCAGTGCTCAGGGTGCTCAGTGCTCAGTCCTCAGGGTGCTCTGTGCTCTGTGCTCGGGGCGCTGGGTGCTCAGTACTCAGGGTGCTGGGTGCTCAGTACTCAGGGTGCTCAGTGCTCAGTACTCGGGGTGCTGGGTTCTCAGTGCTCAGGGTGCTCAGTGGTCAGTCCTCAGGGTGCTCTGTGCTCTGTGCTCGGGGCGCTGGGTGCTCAGTGCTCGGGGTGCTGGGTGCTCAGTACTCGGGGTGCTGGGTGCTCAGTGCTCAGGGTGCTCAGTGCTCAGTACTCAGTGCTCAGGGTGTTCAGTGCTCAGGGTGCTGGGTGTTCAGTACTCAGGGTGCTGGGTGCTCAGTACGTTGGGTGCTCACTACTCAGGGTGCTGGGTGCTCAGTGCTCAGGGTGCTGGGTGATCAGTGCTCGGGGTGCTGGGTGCTCAGTACTCGGGGTGCTGGGTGCTCAGTGCTCAGGGTGCTCAGTGCTCAGTACTCAGTGCTCAGGGTGCTCAGTACTCAGGGAGCTGGGTGCTCAGTGCTCGGGATGCTCGGTGCTCAGTAAGTTGGGTGCTCACTACTCAGGGTGCTGGGTGCTCAGTGCTCAGGGTGCTGGGTGCTCAGTGCTCAGGTTGCTGGGTGCTCAATACTCAGGGTGCTGGGTGCTCAGTGCTCGGGTTGCTGGGTGCTCAGTGCTCAGGGTGCTGGGTGCTCAGTACTCAGGGTGCTGGGTGCTCAGTACTCGGGGTGCTGGGTGCTCAGTACTCAGGGTGCTGGGTGCTCAGTACTCAGGGTGCTGGGTGCTCAGTACTCGGGTGCTGGGTGCTCAGTGCTCAGGGTGCTGGGTGCTCAGTGCTCGTGGTGCTGGGTGCGCAGTGCTCAGTACTCAGGGTGCTAAGTGCTCAGTGCTCGGGGTTCTGGGTGCTCAGTGCACAGTACTCAGGGTGCTGGGTGCTAAGTGCTCAGGGTGCTGTGTGCTCAGTGCTCAGGGTGCTGGGTGCTCAGTGCTCAGGGTGCTGGGTACTCAGTGCTCAGGGTGCTGGGTGCTCAGTACTCAGGGTGCTGTGTGCTCAGTACTCAGGGTGCTGGGTGCTCAGTGCTCAGGGCGCTGTGTGCTCAGTGCTCAGGGTGCTGGGTGCTCAGTGCTCGGTGTGCTGGGTGCTCAGTGCTCGCGGTGCTGGGTGCTCAGTGCTCGGGGTGCTCGGTGCTCAGTACTCAGGGTGCTGTGTGCTCAGTGCTCGAGGTGCTCAGTACTCAGGGTGCTGTGTGTTCAGTGCTCAGGGTGCTGGGTGCTCAGTACTCAGGGTACTCGTTGCTTAGTACTCATTGTGCTGGGTGCTCAGTACTCCGGGTGCTGGGTGCTCAGTGCTCGGGGTGCTCGGTGCTCAGTGCTCAAGGTGCTGGGTGCTCAGTACTCAGGGTGCTGGGTTCTCAGTGCTCAGGGTGCTCGGTGCTCTGTATGTTGGGTGCTCAGTACTCAGGGTGCTCATTGCTCAGGGTGCTGGGTGCTCAGTACTCAGGGTGCTGGGTGCTCAGTGCTCAGGGTGCTCGGTGCTCAGTACGTTGGGTGGTCAGTACTCAGAGTGCTGGGTGCTCAGTCCTCAGTGTGCTCAGTGCTCAGGGTGCTGGGTGCTCAGTGCTCGGGGTGCTCGTTGCTCAGTACTCAGGGTGCTGAATGCTCAGTACTCAGGGTGCTGGGTGCTCAGTACTCAGGGTGCTGGGTTCTCAGTGCTCGGGGTGCTGGGTGCTCAGTGCTCAGGGTGCTCATTGCTCAGTACTCAGGGTGCTGGGTGCTCAGTACTCAGGTTCCTGGGTGCTCAGTGCTCAGGGTGCTTGGTGCTCAGTGCTCAGGGTGCTGGGTGCTCAGTACTCAGGGTGCTGGGTGCTCAGTGCTCAGGGTGCTGGGTGCTCAGTGCTCGGGGTGTTGGGTGCTCAGTGCTCAGGGTGCTGGGTTCTCAATACTCAGGGTGGTGGGTGCTCAGTACTCAGGGTGCTGGGTGCTCAGTGCTCAGGGTACTGGGTGCTCAGGACTCAGGGTGCTGGGTGCTTAGTGCTCAGGGTGCTGGGTGCTCAGTACTCAGGGTGCTGGGTGCTCAGTGCTCAGGGTGATCGGTGCTCAGTACTCAGGGTGCTCAGTACTCAGGGTGCTGGGTGCTCAGGGCTCGGGGTGCCTGGTGCTCAGTACTCGGGGTGCTCAGTGCTCAGTACTCAGATTGCTGGGTGCTCAGTGCTCAGGGTGCTGGGTGCTCAGAACTCAGGGTGCTGGGTGCTCAGTGCTCAGGGTGCTCGGTGCTCAGTACGTTGGGTGCTCAGTACTCAGGGTGCTGGGTGCTCAGTGCTCAGGGTGCTGGGTGCTCAGTGCTCAGAGTGCTGGGTGCTCAGTGCTCAGGGTGCTGGGTGCTCAGTGCTCAGGGTGCTGGTTGCTCAGTGCTCCGGGTGCTGGGTGCTCGGTGCTCGGGGTGCTGGGTACTCAGTACTCGGGGTGCTCAGTGCTCAGTACTCAGGGTGCTGGGTGCTCAGTGCTCAGGGTGCTCAGTGCTCAGTACTCGGGGTGCTGGGTTCTCAGTGCTCAGGGTGCTCAGTGCTCACTCCTCAGGGTGCTCTGTGCTCTGTGCTCGGGGCGCTGGGTGCTCAGTGCTCAGGGTGCTCAGTGCTCAGTACTCGGGGTGCTGGGTTCTCAGTGCTCAGGGTGCTCAGTGCTCAGTCCTCAGGGTGCTCTGTGCTCTGTGCTCGGGGCGCTGGGTGCTCAGTACTCAGGGTGCTGGGTGCTCAGTACTCAGGGTGCTCAGTGCTCAGTACTCGGGGTGCTGGGTTCTCAGTGCTCAGGGTGCTCAGTGGTCAGTCCTCAGGGTGCTCTGTGCTCTGTGCTCGGGGCGCTGGGTGCTCAGTGCTCGGGGTGCTGGGTGCTCAGTACTCGGGGTGCTGGGTGCTCAGTGCTCAGGGTGCTCAGTGCTCAGTACTCAGTGCTCAGGGTGTTCAGTGCTCAGGGTGCTGGGTGTTCAGTACTCAGGGTGCTGGGTGCTCAGTACGTTGGGTGCTCACTACTCAGGGTGCTGGGTGCTCAGTGCTCAGGGTGCTGGGTGATCAGTGCTCGGGGTGCTGGGTGCTCAGTACTCGGGGTGCTGGGTGCTCAGTGCTCAGGGTGCTCAGTGCTCAGTACTCAGTGCTCAGGGTGCTCAGTACTCAGGGAGCTGGGTGCTCAGTGCTCGGGATGCTCGGTGCTCAGTAAGTTGGGTGCTCACTACTCAGGGTGCTGGGTGCTCAGTGCTCAGGGTGCTGGGTGCTCAGTGCTCAGGTTGCTGGGTGCTCAATACTCAGGGTGCTGGGTGCTCAGTGCTCGGGTTGCTGGGTGCTCAGTGCTCAGGGTGCTGGGTGCTCAGTACTCAGGGTGCTGGGTGCTCAGTACTCGGGGTGCTGGGTGCTCAGTACTCAGGGTGCTGGGTGCTCAGTACTCAGGGTGCTGGGTGCTCAGTACTCGGGTGCTGGGTGCTCAGTGCTCAGGGTGCTGGGTGCTCAGTGCTCGTGGTGCTGGGTGCGCAGTGCTCAGTACTCAGGGTGCTAAGTGCTCAGTGCTCGGGGTGCTGGGTGCTCAGTGCACAGTACTCAGGGTGCTGGGTGCTAAGTGCTCAGGGTGCTGTGTGCTCAGTGCTCAGGGTGCTGGGTGCTCAGTGCTCAGGGTGCTGGGTACTCAGTGCTCAGGGTGCTGGGTGCTCAGTACTCAGGGTGCTGTGTGCTCAGTACTCAGGGTGCTGGGTGCTCAGTGCTCAGGGCGCTGTGTGCTCAGTGCTCAGGGTGCTGGGTGCTCAGTGCTCGGTGTGCTGGGTGCTCAGTGCTCGCGGTGCTGGGTGCTCAGTGCTCGGGGTGCTCGGTGCTCAGTACTCAGGGTGCTGTGTGCTCAGTGCTCGAGGTGCTCAGTACTCAGGGTGCTGTGTGTTCAGTGCTCAGGGTGCTGGGTGCTCAGTACTCAGGGTACTCGTTGCTTAGTACTCATTGTGCTGGGTGCTCAGTACTCCGGGTGCTGGGTGCTCAGTGCTCGGGGTGCTCGGTGCTCAGTGCTCAAGGTGCTGGGTGCTCAGTACTCAGGGTGCTGGGTTCTCAGTGCTCAGGGTGCTCGGTGCTCTGTATGTTGGGTGCTCAGTACTCAGGGTGCTCATTGCTCAGGGTGCTGGGTGCTCAGTACTCAGGGTGCTGGGTGCTCAGTGCTCAGGGTGCTCGGTGCTCAGTACGTTGGGTGGTCAGTACTCAGAGTGCTGGGTGCTCAGTCCTCAGTGTGCTCAGTGCTCAGGGTGCTGGGTGCTCAGTGCTCGGGGTGCTCGTTGCTCAGTACTCAGGGTGCTGAATGCTCAGTACTCAGGGTGCTGGGTGCTCAGTACTCAGGGTGCTGGGTTCTCAGTGCTCGGGGTGCTGGGTGCTCAGTGCTCAGGGTGCTCATTGCTCAGTACTCAGGGTGCTGGGTGCTCAGTACTCAGGTTCCTGGGTGCTCAGTGCTCAGGGTGCTTGGTGCTCAGTGCTCAGGGTGCTGGGTGCTCAGTACTCAGGGTGCTGGGTGCTCAGTGCTCAGGGTGCTGGGTGCTCAGTGCTCGGGGTGTTGGGTGCTCAGTGCTCAGGGTGCTGGGTTCTCAATACTCAGGGTGGTGGGTGCTCAGTACTCAGGGTGCTGGGTGCTCAGTGCTCAGGGTACTGGGTGCTCAGGACTCAGGGTGCTGGGTGCTTAGTGCTCAGGGTGCTGGGTGCTCAGTACTCAGGGTGCTGGGTGCTCAGTGCTCAGGGTGATCGGTGCTCAGTACTCAGGGTGCTCAGTACTCAGGGTGCTGGGTGCTCAGGGCTCGGGGTGCTGTGTGCTCAGTACTCAGGGTGCTGCGTGCTCAGTGCTCGGCGTGCTGGGTGCTCAGTGCTCAGGGTGCTTGGTGCTCAGTACTCGGGGTGCTCGGTGCTCAGTACTCAGGGTGCTGGGTGCTCAGTACTCAGGGTGCTGGGTGCTCAGTGCTCAGGGTGCTGGGTCCTCAGTACTCAGGGTGCTCGGTGCTCAGTACTCAGGGTGCTGGGTGCTCAGTGCTCAGGGTACTGGGTGCTCAGGACTCAGGGTGCTGGGTGCTCAGTGCTCAGGGTGCTGGGTGCTCAGTAATCAGGGTGCTGCGTGCTCAGTGCTCAGGGTGATCGGTGCTCAGTACTCAGGGTGCTCAGTACTCAGGGTGCTGGGTGCTCAGGGCTCGGGGTGCTGGGTGCTCAGTACTCAGGGTGCTGCGTGCTCAGTGCTCGGGGTGCTGGGTGCTCAGTGCTCAGGGTGCTGGGTGCTCAGTACTCGGGGTGCTCGGTGCTCAGTACTCAGGGTGCTGGGTGCTCAGTACTCAGGGTGCTGGGTGCTCAGTGCTCAGGGTGATCGGTGCTCAGTCCTCAGGGTGCTCAGTACTCAGGGTGCTGGGTGCTCAGTGCTCGGGGTGCTGGGTGCTCAGTGCTGAGGGTGCTGGGTGCTCTGTGATCGGGGTGCTGGGTGCTCAGTACTCAGGGTGCTCAGTGCTCGGGGAGCTCGGTGCTCAGTACTCAGCGTGCTGGGTGCTCAGTACTCAGGGTGCTGGGTGCTCAGTACTCAGGGTGCTGGGTGCTCAGTACTCAGGGTGCTGTGTGCTCATTCTCGGAGTGCTGGGTGCTCAGTGCTCGGGGTGCTGTTTGCTCAGGACTCGGGGTGCTGGGTGCTCAGTGCTCAGGGTGCTTGGTGCTCAGTACTCAAGGTGCTGGGTGATCAGTACTAGGGTTGCTGGGTGCTCATTACTCAGAGTGCTGGGTGCTCAGTGTTCGGGGTGCTCGGTGCTCAGTACTCTTGGTGCTGGGTGCTCAGTACTCAGGGTGCTGGGTGCTCAGTGCTCGGGGTGCTCGGTGCTCAGTGCTCAGGATGCTCGGTGCTCAGTACTCTTGGTGCTGGGTGCTCAGTACTCAGGGTGCTGGGTGCTCAGTGCTCGGGGTGCTCGGTGCTCAGTACTCAGGGTGCTGGGTGCTCAGTGCTCGGGGTGCTGGGTTCTCAGTACTCAGGGTGCTCAGTACTCAGTACTCAGGGTGCTGGGTGCTCAGTACTCAGGGTGCTGGGTGCTCAGTACTCAGGGTGCTGGGTGCTCAGTGCTCAGGGTGCTGGGTGCTCAGTGCTCGGGGTGCTCGTTGCTCAGTACTCAGGGTGCTGGGTGCTCAGTACTCAGCGTGCTGGGTGCTCAGTGCTCAGGGTGATCGGTGCTCAGTCCTCAGGGTGCTCAGTACTCAGGGTGCTGGGTGCTCAGTGCTCGGGGTGCTGGGTGCTCAGTGCTGAGGGTGCTGGGTGCTCTGTGATCGGGGTGCTGGGTGCTCAGTACTCAGGGTGCTCAGTGCTCGGGGAGCTCGGTGCTCAGTACTCAGGGTGCTGGGTGCTCAGTACTCAGTGCTCGGGGTCCTGTGTGCTCCGTGCTTGGGGTGCTGGGTGCTCAGCGCTCTGGGTGCTTAGTGCTCAGTACTCAGGGTGCTGGGTGCTCAGTACTCAGGGTGCTGGGTGCTCAGTATTCAGGGTGCTCAGTGCTCGGGGTGCTGGGTGCTCAGTACTCAGGTTGCTGGGTGCTCAGTACTCAGGGTGCTGGGTGCTCAGTGCTCAGGGTGCTGGGTGCTCAGTACTCGGGGTGCTCGGTGCTCAGTACTCAGGGTGCTGGGTGCTCAGTACTCAGGGTGCTGGGTGCTCAGTACTCAGGGTGCTCGGTGCTCAGTACTGAGGGTGCTGGGTGCTCAGTGCTCAGGGTGCTGGGTGCTAAGTACTCAGGTTGCTGGGTGCTCAGTACTCAGGGTGCTGTGTGCTCAGTGCTCAGGGTGCTGGGTGCTCAGTACTCAGGGTGCTCGGTGCTCAGTACTGAGGGTTCTGGGTGCTCAGTGCTCAGGGTGCTGGGTGCTCAGTACTCAGGGTGCTGGGTGCTCAGTACTCAGGGTGCTCAGTACTCAGGGTGCTGGGTGCTCAGTCCTCAGGGTGCTCAGTGCTCAGGGTGCTGGTTGCTCAGGGCTCGGGGTGCTGGGTGCTCAGTACTCAGGGTGCTGTGTGCTCAGTACTCGGGGTGCTAGGTGCTCAGTGCTCAGGGTGCTGGGTGCTCAGTACTCGGGGTGCTCGGTGCTCAGTACTCAGGGTGCTGGGTGCTCAGTACTCAGGGTGATGGGTGCTCAGTGCTCAGGGTGATCGGTGCTCAGTCCTCAGGGTGCTCAGTACTCAGGGTGCTGGGTGCTCAGTGCTCGGGGTGATGGGAGCTCAGTGCTGAGGGTGCTGGCTGCTCTGTGATCGGGGTGCTGGGTGCTCAGTACTCAGGGTGCTCAGTGCTCAGGCAGCTCGGTGCTCAGTACTCAGGGTGCTGGGTGCTCATTACTCAGTGCTCGGTGTCCTGGGTGCTCCGTGCTTGGGGTGCTGGGTGCTCAGCGCTCTGGATGCTTAGTGCTCAGTACTCAGGGTGCTGGGTGCTCAGTACTCAGGGTGCTCAGTGCTCGTTGTTCTGGGTGCTCAGTACTCAGGTTGCTGGGTGCTCAGTACTCAGTGTGCTGGGTGCTCATTCTCGGGGTGCCGGGTGCTCAGTGCTCGGTGTGCTGTTTGCTCAGTAATCGGGGTGCTGGGTGCTCAGTGCTCAGCGTGCTGGGTGCTCAGTACTCAGGGTGCTCAGTTCTCAGTACTCAGGGTGCTGGGTGCTCATTCTCGGGGTGCAGGTTGCTCAGTGCTCGGGGTGCTGGGTGCTCAGTGCTCGTTGTGCTGGGTACTCAGTACTCAGGGTGCTGGGTGCTCAGTACTCGGGGTGCTGGGTGCTCAGTGCTCAGGGTGCTGGGTGCTCAGTGCTCGGGGTGCTGGGTGCTCAGTGCTCAGGGTGCTGGGTGCTCAGTGCTCAGGGTGCTGGGTGCTCAGTACTCAGGGTGCTCGGTGCTCAGTACTCAGGGTGCTCAGCGCTCAGTACTCAGAGTGCTTTGTGCTCAGTGCTCAGGGTGCTGGGTGCTCAGTACTCAGGGTCCTTGGTGCTCAGTACTCAGGGTGCTCAGTGCTCAGTACTCAGCGTGCTTTGTGCTCAGTGCTCAGGGTGCTGGGTGCTCAGTACTCAGGGTGCTGGGTGCTCAGTACTCACGGTGCTGGGTGCTCAGTACTCGGGGTGCTGGGTGCTCATTACTCAGGGTGCTGGGTGCTCAGTGCTCGGGGTGCTGGGTGCTCAGTACTCAGGGTGCTGGGTGCTCAGTGCTTGGGGTGCTCGGTGCTCAGTGCTCGGGGTGCTCGGTGCTCAGTACTCTTGGTGCTGGGTGCTCAGTCCTCAGGGTGCTGGGTGCTCAGTGTTCGGGGTGCTCGGTGCTCAGTGCTCAGGATGCTCGGTGCTCAGTACTCTTCGTGCTGGGTGCTCAGTCCTCAGGGTGCTGGGTGCTCAGTGCTCGGGGTGCTCGGTGCTCAGTACTCAGGGTGCTGGTTGCTCAGTGCTCAGGGTGCTGGGTGCTCAGTGCTCAGGGTGATCGGTGCTCAGTACTCAGGGTGCTCAGTACTCAGGGTGCTGGGTGCTCAGTGCTCGGGGTGCTGGGTGCACAGTGCTGAGGGTGCTGGGTGCTCTGTTATCGGGGTGCTGGGTGCTCAGTACTCAGGGTGCTCAGTGCTCGGGGAGCTTGGTGCTCAGTACTCAGGGTGCTGGGTGCTCAGTACTCAGTGCTCGGGGTCCTGGGTGCTCCGTGCTTGGGGTGCTGGGTGCTCAGCGCTCAGGGTGCTTAGTGCTCAGTACTCAGGGTGCTCCGTGCTCGGGTTGCTGGGTGCTCAGTACTCAGTGTGCTGGGTGCTCAGTACTCAGGGTGCTGGGTGCTCAGTGCTCGTTGTGCTGGGTGCTCAGTACTCAGGGTGCTGGGTGCTCAGTACTCGGGGTGCTGGGTGCTCAGTGCTCAGGGTGCTGGGTGCTCAGTGCTCGGGGTGCTGGGTGCTCAGTGCTCAGGGTGCTGGGTGCTCAGTGCTCAGGGTGCTGGGTGCTCAGTACTCAGGGTGCTCGGTGCTCAGTACTCAGGGTGCTCAGCGCTCAGTACTCAGCGTGCTTTGTGCTCAGTGCTCAGGGAGCTGGGTGCTCAGTACTCAGGGTCCTTGGTGCTCAGTACTCAGGGTGCTCAGTGCTCAGTACTCAGCGTGCTTTGTGCTCAGTGCTCAGGGTGCTGGGTGCTCAGTACTCAGGGTGCTGGGTGCTCAGTACTCACGGTGCTGGGTGCTCAGTACTCGGGTTGCTGGGTGCTCATTACTCAGGGTGCTGGCTGCTCAGTGCTCGGGGTGCTGGGTGCTCAGTACTCAGGGTGCTCAGTGCTCGGGGAGCTTGGTGCTCAGTACTCAGGGTGCTGGGTGCTCAGTACTCAGTGCTCGGGGTCCTGGGTGCTCCGTGCTTGGGGTGCTGGGTGCTCAGCGCTCAGGGTGCTTAGTGCTCAGTACTCAGGGTGCTCAGTGCTCGGGGTGCTGGGTGCTCAGTACTCAGTGTGCTGGGTGCTCAGTACTCAGGGTGCTGGGTGCTCAGTGCTCAGGGTGCTGGGTGCTCAGTACTCGGGGTGCTCGGTGCTCAGTACTCAGGGTGCTGGGTGCTCAGTACTCAGGGTGCTGGGTGCTCAGTACTCAGGGTGCTTGGTGCTCAGTACTCAGGGTGCTGGGTGCTCAGTGCTCAGGGTGCTGGGTGCTAAGTACTCAGGGTGCTGGGTGCTCAGTACTCAGGGTGCTGGGTGCTCAGTGCTCAGGGTGCTGGGTGCTCAGTACTCACGGTGCTGGGTGCTCAGTGCTCAGGGTGCTGGGTGCTCAGTACTCAGGGTGCTCAGTACTCAGGGTGCAGGGTGCTCAGTGCTCGGGTTGCTGGGTGCTCAGTGCTCACGGTGATCGGTGCTCAGTAATCAGGATGCTGGGTGCTCAGTACTCAGGGTGCTGGGTGCTCAGTCCTCAGGGTGCTCAGTGCTCAGGGTGCTGGGTGCTCAGTGCTCGGGGTGCTGGGTGCTCAGTGCTCGGGGTGCTGGGTGCTCAGTACTCAGGGTGCGCGGTGCTCAGTACTCAGGGTGCTGGGTCCTCAGTGCTCGGGGTGCTGGGTGCTCAGTACTCAGGGTGCTGGGTGCTCAGTGCTCGGGGTGCTCGATGCTCAGTACGTTGGGTGCTCAGTACTCAGGGTGCTGGGTGCTCAGTGCTCAGGGTGCTGGGTGCTCAGTGCTCAGGGTGCTTGATGCTCAGTACTCAGGGTGCAGGGTGCTCAGTGCTCAGGGTGCTGGGTGCTCAGTGCTCGGGGTGCTAGGTGCTCAGTACTCAGGGTGCTCAGTACTCAGGGTGCTGGGTGCTCAGCGCACGGGGTGCTGGGTACTCAGTACTCAGGGTGCTGCGTGCTCAGTGCTCGGGGTGCTCGGTGCTCAGTACTCAGGGTGCTGGGTGCTCAGTACTCAGGGTGCTGGGTGCTCAGTGCTCAGGGTGATCGGTGCTCAGTCCTCAGGGTGCTCAGTACTCAGGGTGCTGGGTGCTTAGTAATCAGGATGCTGGGTGCTCATTCTCGGGGTGCTGGGTGCTCAGTGCTCGGTGTGCTGTTTGCTCAGTACTCGGGGTGCTGGGTGCTCAGTGCTCAGCGTGCTGGGTGCTCAGTATTCAGGGTACTCGGTTCTCAGTACTCAGGGTGCTGGGTGCTAATTCTCGGGGTGCTGGGTTCTCAGTGCTCGGGGTGCTGGGTGCTCAGTGCTCGGGGTGCTCGGTGCTCAGTACTCAGGGTGCTGGGTGCTCAGTACTCGGGGTGCTGGGTGCTCAGTTCTCAGGGTGCTGGGTGCTCAGTGCTCGGGGTGCTGGGTGCTCAGTGCTCAGGGTGCTGGCTGCTCAGTGCTCAGGGTGCTGGGTGCTCAGTACTCAGGGTGCTCGGTGCTCAGTACTCAGGGTGCTCAGCGCTCAGTACTCAGCGTGCTGGGTGCTCAGTGCTCAGGGTCCTTGGTGCTCAGTACTCAGGGTGCTCAGTACTCAGCGTGCTTTGTGCTCAGTGCTCAGGGTGCTGGGTGCTCAGTACTCAGGGTGCTGGGTGCTCAGTACTCAGGGTGCTGGGTGCTCAGTACTCAGGTTGCTGGGTGCTCAGTGCTTGGGGTGCTGGGTGCTCAGTGTTCAGGGTGCTGGGTGCTCAGTGCTCGGGGTGCTGGGTGCTCAGTACTCGGGGTGCTCGGTGCTCAGTACTCAGGGTGCTGGGTGCTCAGTACTCAGGGTGCTGGGTGCTCAGTACTCAGGGTGCTGTGTGCTCTGTGATCGGGGTGCTGGGTGCTCAGTACTCAGGGTGCTCAGTGCTCGGGGAGCTCGGTGCTCAGTACTCAGGGTGCTGGGTGCTCAGTACTCAGTGCTCGGGGTCCTGGGTGCTCCGTGCTTGGGGTGCTGGGTGCTCAGCACTCAGGGTGCTTAGTGCTCAGTACTCAGGGTGCTCAGTGCTCGGGGTGCTGGGTGCTCAGTACGCAGGGTTCTGGGTGCTCAGTACTCAGGGTGCTGGGTGCTCAGTGCTCAGGGTGCTGGGTGCTCAGTACTCGGGGTGCTCGGTGCTCAGTACTCAGGGTGCTGGGTGCTCAGTGCTCGGGGTGCTCGATGCTCAGTATGTTGGGTGCTCAGTACTCAGGGTGCTGGGTGCTCAGTGCTCAGGGTGCTGGGTGCTCAGTGCTCAGGGTGCTGGGAGCTCAGTGCTCAGGGTGCTTGATGCTCAGTACTCAGGGTGCAGGGTGCTCAGTGCTCAGGGTGCTGGGTGCTCAGTGCTCGGGGTGCTAGGTGCTCAGTACTCAGGGTGCTCAGTACTCAGGGTGCTGTGTGCTCAGGGCTCGGGGTGCTGGGTGCTCAGTACTCAGGGTGCTGCGTGCTCAGTGCTCGGGTTGCTAGGTGCTCAGTGCTCAGGGTGCTGGGTGCTCAGTACTCGGGGTGCTCGGTGCTCAGTACTCAGGGTGCTGGGTGCTCAGTACTCAGGGTGCTGGGTGCTCAGTGCTCAGCGTGATCGGTGCTCAGTCCTCAGGGTGCTCAGTACTCAGGGTGCTGGGTGCTCAGTACTCAGGGTGCTGGGTGCTCATTCTCGGGGTGCTGGGTGCTCAGTGCTCGGTGTGCTGTTTGCTCAGTACTCGGGGTGCTGGGTGCTCAGTGCTCAGCGTGCTGGGTGCTCAGTACTGAGGGTACTCGGTTCTCAGTACTCAGGGTGCTGGGTGCTAATTCTCGGGGTGCTGGGTTCTCAGTGCTCGGGGTGCTGGGTGCTCAGTGCTCGGGGTGCTCGGTGCTCAGTACTCAGGGTGCTGGTTGCTCAGTACTCGGGGTGCTGGGTGCTCAGTGCTGAGGGTGCTGGGTGCTAAGTGCTCGGGGAGCTGGGTGCTCAGTGCTCAGGGTGCTGGCTGCTCAGTGCTCAGGGTGCTGGGTGCTCAGTACTCAGGGTGCTCGGTGCTCAGTACTCAGGGTGCTCAGCGCTCAGTACTCAGCGTGCTGGGTGCTCAGTGCTCAGGGTCCTTGGTGCTCAGTACTCAGGGTGCTCAGTGCTCAGTACTCAGCATGCTTTGGGCTCAGTGCTCAGGGTGCTGGGTGCTCAGTACTCAGGGTGCTGGGTGCTCAGTACTCACGGTGCTCGGTGCTCAGTACTCGGGGTGCTGGGTGCTCATTACTCAGGGTGCTGGGTGCTCAGTGCTCGGGGTGCTCGGTGCTCAGTACTCTTGGTTCTGGGTGCTCAGTACTCAGGGTGCTAGGTGCTCAGTGCTCGGGGTGCTCGGTGCTCAGTGCTCAGGATGCTCGGTGCTCAGTACTCTTGGTGCTCGGTGCTCAGTACTCAGGGTGCTGGGTGCTCAGTGCTCGGGGTGCTGGGTGCTCAGTACTCAGGGTGCTGGGTGCTCTGTACTCAGGGTGCTGGGTGCTCAGTACTCAGGGTGCTGCGTGCTCAGTGCTCAGGGTGCTGGGTGCTCAGTACTCAAGGTGCTGGGTGCTCAGTACTCAGGGTGCTGGGTGCTCAGTGCTCAGGGTGATCGGTGCTCAGTCCTCAGTGTGCTCAGTACTCAGGGTGCTGGGTGCTCAGTGCTCGGGGTGCTGGGTGCTCAGTGCTGAGGGTGCTGTGTGCTCTGTGATCGGGGTGCTGGGTGCTCAGTACTCAGGGTGCTCAGTGCTCGGGGAGCTCGGTGCTCAGTACTCAGGGTGCTGGGTGCTCAGTACTCAGTGCTCGGGGTCCTGGGTGCTCCATGCTAGGGGTGCTGGGTGCTCAGCACTCAGGGTGCTTAGTGCTCAGTACTCAGGGTGCTGGGTGCTCAGTGCTCAGGGTGCTGGGTGCTCAGTACTCGGGGTGCTCGGTGCTCAGTACTCAGGGTGCTGGGTGCTCAGTGCTCGGGGTGCTCGATGCTCAGTACGTTGGGTGCTGGGTGCTCAGTACTCAGGGTGCTGGGTGCTCAGTACTCAGGGTGCTGGGTGCTCAGTACTCAGGGTGCTGGGTGCTCAGTACTCAGGGTGCTGCGTGCTCAGTGCTCAGGGTGCTGGGTGCTCAGTACTCAGGGTGCTGGGTGCTCAGTACTCAGGGTGCTGGGTGCTCAGTGCTCAGGGTGATCGGTGCTCAGTCCTCAGTGTGCTCAGTACTCAGGGTGCTGGGTGCTCAGTGCTCGGGGTGCTGGGTGCTCAGTGCTGAGGGTGCTGTGTGCTCTGTGATCGGGGTGCTGGGTGCTCAGTACTCAGGGTGCTGGGTGCTCAGTACTCAGTGCTTGGTGTCCTGGGTGCTCCGTGCTTGGGGTGCTGGGTGATCAGCGCTCAGGGTGCTTAGTGCTCAGTACTCAGGGTGCTCAGTGCTCAGGGTGCTGGGTGCTCAGTACCCAGGGTTCTCGGTGCTCAGTACTCAGGGTGCTGGGTGCTCAGTGCTCAGGGTGCTGGGTGCTCAGTGCTCAGGGTGCTGGGTGCTCAGTACTCAGGGTGCTCGGTGCTCAGTACTCAGGGTGCTCAGCGCTCAGTACTCAGCGTGCTTTGTGCTCAGTGCTCAGGGAGCTGGGTGCTCAGTACTCAGGGTCCTTGGTGCTCAGTACTCAGGGTGCTCAGTGCTCAGTACTCAGCGTGCTTTGTGCTCAGTGCTCAGGGTGCTGGGTGCTCAGTACTCAGGGTGCTGGGTGCTCAGTACTCACGGTGCTGGGTGCTCAGTACTCGGGTTGCTGGGTGCTCATTACTCAGGGTGCTGGCTGCTCAGTGCTCGGGGTGCTGTGTGCTCAGTACTCAGGGTGCTCAGTGCTCGGGGAGCTTGGTGCTCAGTACTCAGGGTGCTGGGTGCTCAGTACTCAGTGCTCGGGGTCCTGGGTGCTCCGTGCTTGGGGTGCTGGGTGCTCAGCGCTCAGGGTGCTTAGTGCTCAGTACTCAGGGTGCTCAGTGCTCGGGGTGCTGGGTGCTCAGTACTCAGTGTGCTGGGTGCTCAGTACTCAGGGTGCTGGGTGCTCAGTGCTCAGGGTGCTGGGTGCTCAGTACTCGGGGTGCTCGGTGCTCAGTACTCAGGGTGCTGGGTGCTCAGTACTCAGGGTGCTGGGTGCTCAGTACTCAGGGTGCTTGGTGCTCAGTACTCAGGGTGCTGGGTGCTCAGTGCTCAGGGTGCTGGGTGCTAAGTACTCAGGGTGCTGGGTGCTCAGTACTCAGGGTGCTGGGTGCTCAGTGCTCAGGGTGCTGGGTGCTCAGTACTCACGGTGCTGGGTGCTCAGTGCTCAGGGTGCTGGGTGCTCAGTACTCAGGGTGCTCAGTACTCAGGGTGCAGGGTGCTCAGTGCTCGGGTTGCTGGGTGCTCAGTGCTCACGGTGATCGGTGCTCAGTAATCAGGATGCTGGGTGCTCAGTACTCAGGGTGCTGGGTGCTCAGTCCTCAGGGTGCTCAGTGCTCAGGGTGCTGGGTGCTCAGTGCTCGGGGTGCTGGGTGCTCAGTGCTCGGGGTGCTGGGTGCTCAGTACTCAGGGTGCGCGGTGCTCAGTACTCAGGGTGCTGGGTCCTCAGTGCTCGGGGTGCTGGGTGCTCAGTACTCAGGGTGCTGGGTGCTCAGTGCTCGGGGTGCTCGATGCTCAGTACGTTGGGTGCTCAGTACTCAGGGTGCTGGGTGCTCAGTGCTCAGGGTGCTGGGTGCTCAGTGCTCAGGGTGCTTGATGCTCAGTACTCAGGGTGCAGGGTGCTCAGTGCTCAGGGTGCTGGGTGCTCAGTGCTCGGGGTGCTAGGTGCTCAGTACTCAGGGTGCTCAGTACTCAGGGTGCTGGGTGCTCAGCGCACGGGGTGCTGGGTACTCAGTACTCAGGGTGCTGCGTGCTCAGTGCTCGGGGTGCTCGGTGCTCAGTACTCAGGGTGCTGGGTGCTCAGTACTCAGGGTGCTGGGTGCTCAGTGCTCAGGGTGATCGGTGCTCAGTCCTCAGGGTGCTCAGTACTCAGGGTGCTGGGTGCTTAGTAATCAGGGTGCTGGGTGCTCATTCTCGGGGTGCTGGGTGCTCAGTGCTCGGTGTGCTGTTTGCTCAGTACTCGGGGTGCTGGGTGCTCAGTGCTCAGCGTGCTGGGTGCTCAGTATTCAGGGTACTCGGTTCTCAGTACTCAGGGTGCTGGGTGCTAATTCTCGGGGTGCTGGGTTCTCAGTGCTCGGGGTGCTGGGTGCTCAGTGCTCGGGGTGCTCGGTGCTCAGTACTCAGGGTGCTGGGTGCTCAGTACTCGGGGTGCTGGGTGCTCAGTTCTCAGGGTGCTGGGTGCTCAGTGCTCGGGGTGCTGGGTGCTCAGTGCTCAGGGTGCTGGCTGCTCAGTGCTCAGGGTGCTGGGTGCTCAGTACTCAGGGTGCTCGGTGCTCAGTACTCAGGGTGCTCAGCGCTCAGTACTCAGCGTGCTGGGTGCTCAGTGCTCAGGGTCCTTGGTGCTCAGTACTCAGGGTGCTCAGTACTCAGCGTGCTTTGTGCTCAGTGCTCAGGGTGCTGGGTGCTCAGTACTCAGGGTGCTGGGTGCTCAGTACTCAGGGTGCTGGGTGCTCAGTACTCAGGTTGCTGGGTGCTCAGTGCTTGGGGTGCTGGGTGCTCAGTGTTCAGGGTGCTGGGTGCTCAGTGCTCGGGGTGCTGGGTGCTCAGTACTCGGGGTGCTCGGTGCTCAGTACTCAGGGTGCTGGGTGCTCAGTACTCAGGGTGCTGGGTGCTCAGTACTCAGGGTGCTGGGTGCTCAGTACTCAGGGTGCTGGGTGCTCAGTACTCAGGGTGCTGCGTGCTCAGTGCTCAGGGTGCTGGGTGCTCAGTACTCAGGGTGCTGGGTGCTCAGTACTCAGGGTGCTGGGTGCTCAGTGCTCAGGGTGATCGGTGCTCAGTCCTCAGTGTGCTCAGTACTCAGGGTGCTGGGTGCTCAGTGCTCGGGGTGCTGGGTGCTCAGTGCTGAGGGTGCTGTGTGCTCTGTGATCGGGGTGCTGGGTGCTCAGTACTCAGGGTGCTCAGTGCTCGGGGAGCTCGGTGCTCAGTACTCAGGGTGCTGGGTGCTCAGTACTCAGTGCTCGGGGTCCTGGGTGCTCCGTGCTTGGGGTGCTGGGTGCTCAGCACTCAGGGTGCTTAGTGCTCAGTACTCAGGGTGCTCAGTGCTCGGGGTGCTGGGTGCTCAGTACGCAGGGTTCTGGGTGCTCAGTACTCAGGGTGCTGGGTGCTCAGTGCTCAGGGTGCTGGGTGCTCAGTACTCGGGGTGCTCGGTGCTCAGTACTCAGGGTGCTGGGTGCTCAGTGCTCGGGGTGCTCGATGCTCAGTATGTTGGGTGCTCAGTACTCAGGGTGCTGGGTGCTCAGTGCTCAGGGTGCTGGGTGCTCAGTGCTCAGGGTGCTGGGAGCTCAGTGCTCAGGGTGCTTGATGCTCAGTACTCAGGGTGCAGGGTGCTCAGTGCTCAGGGTGCTGGGTGCTCAGTGCTCGGGGTGCTAGGTGCTCAGTACTCAGGGTGCTCAGTACTCAGGGTGCTGTGTGCTCAGGGCTCGGGGTGCTGGGTGCTCAGTACTCAGGGTGCTGCGTGCTCAGTGCTCGGGTTGCTAGGTGCTCAGTGCTCAGGGTGCTGGGTGCTCAGTACTCGGGGTGCTCGGTGCTCAGTACTCAGGGTGCTGGGTGCTCAGTACTCAGGGTGCTGGGTGCTCAGTGCTCAGCGTGATCGGTGCTCAGTCCTCAGGGTGCTCAGTACTCAGGGTGCTGGGTGCTCAGTACTCAGGGTGCTGGGTGCTCATTCTCGGGGTGCTGGGTGCTCAGTGCTCGGTGTGCTGTTTGCTCAGTACTCGGTGTGCTGGGTGCTCAGTGCTCAGCGTGCTGGGTGCTCAGTACTGAGGGTACTCGGTTCTCAGTACTCAGGGTGCTGGGTGCTAATTCTCGGGGTGCTGGGTTCTCAGTGCTCGGGGTGCTGGGTGCTCAGTGCTCGGGGTGCTCGGTGCTCAGTACTCAGGGTGCTGGTTGCTCAGTACTCGGGGTGCTGGGTGCTCAGTGCTGAGGGTGCTGGGTGCTATGTGCTCGGGGAGCTGGGTGCTCAGTGCTCAGGGTGCTGGCTGCTCAGTGCTCAGGGTGCTGGGTGCTCAGTACTCAGGGTGCTCGGTGCTCAGTACTCAGGGTGCTCAGCGCTCAGTACTCAGCGTGCTGGGTGCTCAGTGCTCAGGGTCCTTGGTGCTCAGTACTCAGGGTGCTCAGTGCTCAGTACTCAGCATGCTTTGGGCTCAGTGCTCAGGGTGCTGGGTGCTCAGTACTCAGGGTGCTGGGTGCTCAGTACTCACGGTGCTCGGTGCTCAGTACTCGGGGTGCTGGGTGCTCATTACTCAGGGTGCTGGGTGCTCAGTGCTCGGGGTGCTCGGTGCTCAGTACTCTTGGTTCTGGGTGCTCAGTACTCAGGGTGCTAGGTGCTCAGTGCTCGGGGTGCTCGGTGCTCAGTGCTCAGGATGCTCGGTGCTCAGTACTCTTGGTGCTCGGTGCTCAGTACTCAGGGTGCTGGGTGCTCAGTGCTCGGGGTGCTGGGTGCTCAGTACTCAGGGTGCTGGGTGCTCTGTACTCAGGGTGCTGGGTGCTCAGTACTCAGGGTGCTGCGTGCTCAGTGCTCAGGGTGCTGGGTGCTCAGTACTCAAGGTGCTGGGTGCTCAGTACTCAGGGTGCTGGGTGCTCAGTGCTCAGGGTGATCGGTGCTCAGTCCTCAGTGTGCTCAGTACTCAGGGTGCTGGGTGCTCAGTGCTCGGGGTGCTGGGTGCTCAGTGCTGAGGGTGCTGTGTGCTCTGTGATCGGGGTGCTGGGTGCTCAGTACTCAGGGTGCTCAGTGCTCGGGGAGCTCGGTGCTCAGTACTCAGGGTGCTGGGTGCTCAGTACTCAGTGCTCGGGGTCCTGGGTGCTCCGTGCTAGGGGTGCTGGGTGCTCAGCACTCAGGGTGCTTAGTGCTCAGTACTCAGGGTGCTGGGTGCTCAGTGCTCAGGGTGCTGGGTGCTCAGTACTCGGGGTGCTCGGTGCTCAGTACTCAGGGTGCTGGGTGCTCAGTGCTCGGGGTGCTCGATGCTCAGTACGTTGGGTGCTGGGTGCTCAGTACTCAGGGTGCTGGGTGCTCAGTACTCAGGGTGCTGGGTGCTCAGTACTCAGGGTGCTGGGTGCTCAGTACTCAGGGTGCTGCGTGCTCAGTGCTCAGGGTGCTGGGTGCTCAGTACTCAGGGTGCTGGGTGCTCAGTACTCAGGGTGCTGGGTGCTCAGTGCTCAGGGTGATCGGTGCTCAGTCCTCAGTGTGCTCAGTACTCAGGGTGCTGGGTGCTCAGTGCTCGGGGTGCTGGGTGCTCAGTGCTGAGGGTGCTGTGTGCTCTGTGATCGGGGTGCTGGGTGCTCAGTACTCAGGGTGCTGGGTGCTCAGTACTCAGTGCTTGGTGTCCTGGGTGCTCCGTGCTTGGGGTGCTGGGTGATCAGCGCTCAGGGTGCTTAGTGCTCAGTACTCAGGGTGCTCAGTGCTCAGGGTGCTGGGTGCTCAGTACCCAGGGTTCTCGGTGCTCAGTACTCAGGGTGCTGGGTGCTCAGTGCTCAGGGTGCTGGGTGCTCAGTGCTCAGGGTGCTGGGTGCTCAGTACTCAGGGTGCTCGGTGCTCAGTACTCAGGGTGCTCAGCGCTCAGTACTCAGCGTGCTTTGTGCTCAGTGCTCAGGGAGCTGGGTGCTCAGTACTCAGGGTCCTTGGTGCTCAGTACTCAGGGTGCTCAGTGCTCAGTACTCAGCGTGCTTTGTGCTCAGTGCTCAGGGTGCTGGGTGCTCAGTACTCAGGGTGCTGGGTGCTCAGTACTCACGGTGCTGGGTGCTCAGTACTCGGGTTGCTGGGTGCTCATTACTCAGGGTGCTGGGTGCTCAGTGCTCGGGGTGCTGGGTGCTCAGTACTCAGGGTGCTCAGTGCTCGGGGAGCTTGGTGCTCAGTACTCAGGGTGCTGGGTGCTCAGTACTCAGTGCTCGGGGTCCTGGGTGCTCCGTGCTTGGGGTGCTGGGTGCTCAGCGCTCAGGGTGCTTAGTGCTCAGTACTCAGGGTGCTCAGTGCTCGGGGTGCTGGGTGCTCAGTACTCAGTGTGCTGGGTGCTCAGTACTCAGGGTGCTGGGTGCTCAGTGCTCAGGGTGCTGGGTGCTCAGTACTCGGGGTGCTCGGTGCTCAGTACTCAGGGTGCTGGGTGCTCAGTACTCAGGGTGCTGGGTGCTCAGTACTCAGGGTGCATGGTGCTCAGTACTCAGGGTGCTGGGTGCTCAGTGCTCAGGGTGCTGGGTGCTAAGTACTCAGGGTGCTGGGTGCTCAGTACTCAGGGTGCTGGGTGCTCAGTGCTCAGGGTGCTGGGTGCTCAGTACTCACGGTGCTGGGTGCTCAGTGCTCAGGGTGCTGGGTGCTCAGTACTCAGGGTGCTCAGTACTCAGGGTGCAGGGTGCTCAGTGCTCGGGTTGCTGGGTGCTCAGTGCTCACGGTGATCGGTGCTCAGTAATCAGGATGCTGGGTGCTCAGTACTCAGGGTGCTGGGTGCTCAGTCCTCAGGGTGCTCAGTGCTCAGGGTGCTGGGTGCTCAGTGCTCGGGGTGCTGGGTGCTCAGTGCTCGGGGTGCTGGGTGCTCAGTACTCAGGGTGCGCGGTGCTCAGTACTCAGGGTGCTGGGTCCTCAGTGCTCGGGGTGCTGGGTGCTCAGTACTCAGGGTGCTGGGTGCTCAGTGCTCGGGGTGCTCGATGCTCAGTACGTTGGGTGCTCAGTACTCAGGGTGCTGGGTGCTCAGTGCTCAGGGTGCTGGGTGCTCAGTGCTCAGGGTGCTTGATGCTCAGTACTCAGGGTGCAGGGTGCTCAGTGCTCAGGGTGCTGGGTGCTCAGTGCTCGGGGTGCTAGGTGCTCAGTACTCAGGGTGCTCAGTACTCAGGGTGCTGGGTGCTCAGCGCACGGGGTGCTGGGTACTCAGTACTCAGGGTGCTGCGTGCTCAGTGCTCGGGGTGCTCGGTGCTCAGTACTCAGGGTGCTGGGTGCTCAGTACTCAGGGTGCTGGGTGCTCAGTGCTCAGGGTGATCGGTGCTCAGTCCTCAGGGTGCTCAGTACTCAGGGTGCTGGGTGCTTAGTAATCAGGGTGCTGGGTGCTCATTCTCGGGGTGCTGGGTGCTCAGTGCTCGGTGTGCTGTTTGCTCAGTACTCGGGGTGCTGGGTGCTCAGTGCTCAGCGTGCTGGGTGCTCAGTATTCAGGGTACTCGGTTCTCAGTACTCAGGGTGCTGGGTGCTAATTCTCGGGGTGCTGGGTTCTCAGTGCTCGGGGTGCTGGGTGCTCAGTGCTCGGGGTGCTCGGTGCTCAGTACTCAGGGTGCTGGGTGCTCAGTACTCGGGGTGCTGGGTGCTCAGTTCTCAGGGTGCTGGGTGCTCAGTGCTCGGGGTGCTGGGTGCTCAGTGCTCAGGGTGCTGGCTGCTCAGTGCTCAGGGTGCTGGGTGCTCAGTACTCAGGGTGCTCGGTGCTCAGTACTCAGGGTGCTCAGCGCTCAGTACTCAGCGTGCTGGGTGCTCAGTGCTCAGGGTCCTTGGTGCTCAGTACTCAGGGTGCTCAGTACTCAGCGTGCTTTGTGCTCAGTGCTCAGGGTGCTGGGTGCTCAGTACTCAGGGTGCTGGGTGCTCAGTACTCAGGGTGCTGGGTGCTCAGTACTCAGGTTGCTGGGTGCTCAGTGCTTGGGGTGCTGGGTGCTCAGTGTTCAGGGTGCTGGGTGCTCAGTGCTCGGGGTGCTGGGTGCTCAGTACTCGGGGTGCTCGGTGTTCAGTACTCAGGGTGCTGGGTGCTCAGTACTCAGGGTGCTGGGTGCTCAGTACTCAGGGTGCTGGGTGCTCAGTACTCAGGGTGCTGGGTGCTCAGTACTCAGGGTGCTGCGTGCTCAGTGCTCAGGGTGCTGGGTGCTCAGTACTCAGGGTGCTGGGTGCTCAGTACTCAGGGTGCTGGGTGCTCAGTGCTCAGGGTGATCGGTGCTCAGTCCTCAGTGTGCTCAGTACTCAGGGTGCTGGGTGCTCAGTGCTCGGGGTGCTGGGTGCTCAGTGCTGAGGGTGCTGTGTGCTCTGTGATCGGGGTGCTGGGTGCTCAGTACTCAGGGTGCTCAGTGCTCGGGGAGCTCGGTGCTCAGTACTCAGGGTGCTGGGTGCTCAGTACTCAGTGCTCGGGGTCCTGGGTGCTCCGTGCTTGGGGTGCTGGGTGCTCAGCACTCAGGGTGCTTAGTGCTCAGTACTCAGGGTGCTCAGTGCTCGGGGTGCTGGGTGCTCAGTACGCAGGGTTCTGGGTGCTCAGTACTCAGGGTGCTGGGTGCTCAGTGCTCAGGGTGCTGGGTGCTCAGTACTCGGGGTGCTCGGTGCTCAGTACTCAGGGTGCTGGGTGCTCAGTGCTCGGGGTGCTCGATGCTCAGTACGTTGGGTGCTCAGTACTCAGGGTGCTGGGTGCTCAGTGCTCAGGGTGCTGGGTGCTCAGTGCTCAGGGTGCTGGGAGCTCAGTGCTCAGGGTGCTTGATGCTCAGTACTCAGGGTGCAGGGTGCTCAGTGCTCAGGGTGCTGGGTGCTCAGTGCTCGGGGTGCTAGGTGCTCAGTACTCAGGGTGCTCAGTACTCAGGGTGCTGTGTGCTCAGGGCTCGGGGTGCTGGGTGCTCAGTACTCAGGGTGCTGCGTGCTCAGTGCTCGGGTTGCTAGGTGCTCAGTGCTCAGGGTGCTGGGTGCTCAGTACTCGGGGTGCTCGGTGCTAAGTACTCAGGGTGCTGGGTGCTCAGTACTCAGGGTGCTGGGTGCTCAGTGCTCAGCGTGATCGGTGCTCAGTCCTCAGGGTGCTCAGTACTCAGGGTGCTGGGTGCTCAGTACTCAGGGTGCTGGGTGCTCATTCTCGGGGTGCTGGGTGCTCAGTGCTCGGTGTGCTGTTTGCTCAGTACTCGGGGTGCTGGGTGCTCAGTGCTCAGCGTGCTGGGTGCTCAGTACTGAGGGTACTCGGTTCTCAGTACTCAGGGTGCTGGGTGCTAATTCTCGGGGTGCTGGGTTCTCAGTGCTCGGGGTGCTGGGTGCTCAGTGCTCGGGGTGCTCGGTGCTCAGTACTCAGGGTGCTGGTTGCTCAGTACTCGGGGTGCTGGGTGCTCAGTGCTGAGGGTGCTGGGTGCTCAGTGCTCGGGGAGCTGGGTGCTCAGTGCTCAGGGTGCTGGCTGCTCAGTGCTCAGGGTGCTGGGTGCTCAGTACTCAGGGTGCTCGGTGCTCAGTACTCAGGGTGCTCAGCGCTCAGTACTCAGCGTGCTGGGTGCTCAGTGCTCAGGGTCCTTGGTGCTCAGTACTCAGGGTGCTCAGTGCTCAGTACTCAGCATGCTTTGGGCTCAGTGCTCAGGGTGCTGGGTGCTCAGTACTCAGGGTGCTGGGTGCTCAGTACTCACGGTGCTCGGTGCTCAGTACTCGGGGTGCTGGGTGCTCATTACTCAGGGTGCTGGGTGCTCAGTGCTCGGGGTGCTCGGTGCTCAGTACTCTTGGTTCTGGGTGCTCAGTACTCAGGGTGCTAGGTGCTCAGTGCTCGGGGTGCTCGGTGCTCAGTGCTCAGGATGCTCGGTGCTCAGTACTCTTGGTGCTCGGTGCTCAGTACTCAGGGTGCTGGGTGCTCAGTGCTCGGGGTGCTGGGTGCTCAGTACTCAGGGTGCTGGGTGCTCTGTACTCAGGGTGCTGGGTGCTCAGTACTCAGGGTGCTGCGTGCTCAGTGCTCAGGGTGCTGGGTGCTCAGTACTCAAGGTGCTGGGTGCTCAGTACTCAGGGTGCTGGGTGCTCAGTGCTCAGGGTGATCGGTGCTCAGTCCTCAGTGTGCTCAGTACTCAGGGTGCTGGGTGCTCAGTGCTCGGGGTGCTGGGTGCTCAGTGCTGAGGGTGCTGTGTGCTCTGTGATCGGGGTGCTGGGTGCTCAGTACTCAGGGTGCTCAGTGCTCGGGGAGCTCGGTGCTCAGTACTCAGGGTGCTGGGTGCTCAGTACTCAGTGCTCGGGGTCCTGGGTGCTCCGTGCTAGGGGTGCTGGGTGCTCAGCACTCAGGGTGCTTAGTGCTCAGTACTCAGGGTGCTGGGTGCTCAGTGCTCAGGGTGCTGGGTGCTCAGTACTCGGGGTGCTCGGTGCTCAGTACTCAGGGTGCTGGGTGCTCAGTGCTCGGGGTTCTCGATGCTCAGTACGTTGGGTGCTGGGTGCTCAGTACTCAGGGTGCTGGGTGCTCAGTACTCAGGGTGCTGGGTGCTCAGTACTCAGGGTGCTGGGTGCTCAGTACTCAGGGTGCTGCGTGCTCAGTGCTCAGGGTGCTGGGTGCTCAGTACTCAGGGTGCTGGGTGCTCAGTACTCAGGGTGCTGGGTGCTCAGTGCTCAGGGTGATCGGTGCTCAGTCCTCAGTGTGCTCAGTACTCAGGGTGCTGGGTGCTCAGTGCTCGGGGTGCTGGGTGCTCAGTGCTGAGGGTGCTGTGTGCTCTGTGATCGGGGTGCTGGGTGCTCAGTACTCAGGGTGCTGGGTGCTCAGTACTCAGTGCTTGGTGTCCTGGGTGCTCCGTGCTTGGGGTGCTGGGTGATCAGCGCTCAGGGTGCTTAGTGCTCAGTACTCAGGGTGCTCAGTGCTCAGGGTGCTGGGTGCTCAGTACCCAGGGTTCTCAGTGCTCAGTACTCAGGGTGCTGGGTGCTCAGTGCTCAGGGTGCTGGGTGCTCAGTACTCGGGGTGCTCGGTGCTCAGTACTCAGGATGCTGGGTGCTCAGTGCTCGGGGTGCTCGATGCTCAGTAGGTTGGGTGCTCAGTACTCAGGGTGCTGGGTGCTCAGTGCTCAGGGTCCTGGGTGCTCAGTGCTCAGGGTGCTGGGTGCTCAGTGCTCAGGGTGCTTGATGCTCAGTACTCAGGGTGCAGGGTGCTCAGTGCTCAGGGTGCTGGGTGCTCAGTGCTCGGGGTGCTAGGTGCTCAGTACTCAGGGTGCTCAGTACTCAGGGTGCTGTGTGCTCAGGGCTCGGGGTGCTGCGTGCTCAGTACTCAGGGTGCTGCGTGCTCAGTGCTCGGGTTGCTAGGTGCTCAGTGCTCAGGGTGCTGGGTGCTCAGTACTCGGGGTGCTCGGTGCTCAGTACTCAGGGTGCTGGGTGCTCAGTACTGAGGGTGCTGGGTGCTCAGTGCTCAGGGTGATCGGTGCTCAGTCCTCAGGGTGCTCAGTACTCAGGGTGCTGGGTGCTCAGTACTCAGGGTGCTGGGTGCTCATTCTCGGGGTGCTGGGTGCTCAGTGCTCGGTGTGCTGTTTGCTCAGTACTCGGGGTGCTGGGTGCTCAGTGCTCAGCGTGCTGGGTGCTCAGTACTGAGGGTACTCGGTTCTCAGTACTCAGGGTGCTGGGTGCTAATTCTCGGGGTGCTGGGTTCTCAGTGCTCGGGGTGCTGGGTGCTCAGTGCTCGGGGTGCTCGGTGCTCAGTACTCAGGGTGCTGGGTGCTCAGTACTCGGGTTGCTGGGTGCTCAGTGCTCAGGGTGCTGGGTGCTCAGTGCTCGGGGAGCTGGGTGCTCAGTGCTCAGGGTGCTGGCTGCTCAGTGCTCAGGGTGCTGGGTGCTCAGTACTCAGGGTGCTCGGTGCTCAGTACTCAGGGTGCTCAGCGCTCAGTACTCAGCGTGCTGGGTGCTCAGTGCTCAGGGTCCTTGGTGCTCAGTACTCAGGGTGCTCAGTGCTCAGTACTCAGCGTGCTTTGTGCTCAGTGCTCAGGGTGCTGGGTGCTCAGTACTCAGGGTGCTGGGTGCTCAGTACTCACGGTGCTCGGTGCTCAGTACTCAGGGTGCTGGGTGCTCATTACTCAGGGTGCTGGGTGCTCAGTGCTCGGGGTGCTCGGTGCTCAGTACTCTTGGTTCTGGGTGCTCAGTACTCAGGGTGCTAGGTGCTCAGTGCTCGGGGTGCTCGGTGCTCAGTGCTCAGGATGCTCGGTGGTCAGTACTCTTGGTGCTCGGTGCTCAGTACTCAGGGTGCTGGGTGCTCAGTGCTCGGGGTGCTGGGTGCTCAGTAATCAGGGTGCTGGGTGCTCAGTACTCAGGGTGCTGGGTGCTCAGTACTCAGGTTGCTGGGTGCTCAGTGCTTGGGGTGCTGGGTGCTCAGTGTTCAGGGTGCTGGGTGCTTAGTGCTCGGGGTGCTGGGTGCTCAGTACTCGGGGTGCTCAGTGCTCAGTACTCAGGGTGCTGGGTGCTCAGTACTCAGGGTGCTGGGTGCTCAGTACTCAGGGTGCTGGGTGCTCAGTACTCAGGGTGCTGGGTGCTCAGTGCTCAGGGTGCTGGGTGCTCAGTACTCAGGGTGCTGGGTGCTCAGAACTCAGGGTGCTGGGTGCTCAGTGCTCAGGGTGATCGGTGCTCAGTCCTCAGTGTGCTCAGTACTCAGGGTGCTGGGTGCTCAGTGCTCGGGTGCTGGGTGCTCAGTGCTGAAGGTGCTGTGTGCTCTGTGATCGGGGTGCTGGGTGCTCAGTACTCAGGGTGCTCAGTGCTCGGGGAGCTCGGTGCTCAGTACTCAGGGTGCTGGGTGCTCAGTACTAAGTGCTGGGAGTCCTGGGTGCTCCGTGCTTGGGGTGCTGGGTGATCAGCGCTCAGGGTGCTTAGTGCTCAGTACTCAGGGTGCTCAGTGCGCGGGGTGCTGGGTGCTCAGTACTCAGGGTTCTCGGTGCTCAGTACTCAGGGTGCTGGGTGCTCAGTGCTCAGGGTGCTGGGTGCTCAGTACTCGGGGTGCTCGGTGCTCAGTACTCAGGATGCTGGGTGCTCAGTGCTCGGGGTGCTCGATGCTCAGTAGGTTGGGTGCTCAGTACTCAGGGTGCTGGGTGCTCAGTGCTCAGGGTCCTGGGTGCTCAGTGCTCAGGGTGCTGGGTGCTCAGTGCTCAGGGTGCTTGATGCTCAGTACTCAGGGTGCAGGGTGCTCAGTGCTCAGGGTGCTGGGTGCTCAGTGCTCGGGGTGCTAGGTGCTCAGTACTCAGGGTGCTCAGTACTCAGGGTGCTGTGTGCTCAGGGCTCGGAGTGCTGGGTGCTCAGTACTCAGGGTGCTGCGTGCTCAGTGCTCGGGTTGCTAGGTGCTCAGTGCTCAGGGTGCTGGGTGCTCAGTACTCGGGGTGCTCGGTGCTCAGTACTCAGGGTGCTGGGTGCTCAGTACTCAGGGTGCTGGGTGCTCAGTGCTCAGGGTGATAGGTGCTCAGTCCTCAGGGTGCTCAGTACTCAGGGTGCTGGGTGCTCAGTACTCAGGGTGCTGGGTGCTCATTCTCGGGGTGCTGGGTGCTCAGTGCTCGGTGTGCTGTTTGCTCAGTACTCGGGGTGCTGGGTGCTCAGTGCTCAGCGTGCTGGGTGCTCAGTACTGAGGGTACTCGGTTCTCAGTACTCAGGGTGCTGGGTGCTAATTCTCGGGGTGCTGGGTTCTCAGTGCTCGGGGTGCTGGGTGCTCAGTTCTCGGGGTGCTCGGTGCTCAGTACTCAGGGTGCTGGGTGCTCAGTACTCGGGGTGCTGGGTGCTCAGTGCTCAGGGTGCTGGGTGCTCAGTGCTCGGGGACCTGGGTGCTCAGTGCTCAGGGTGCTGGCTGCTCAGTGCTCAGGGGGCTGGGTGCTCAGTACTCAGGGTGCTCGGTGCTCAGTACTCAGGGTGCTCAGCGCTCAGTACTCAGCGTGCTGGGTGCTCAGTGCTCAGGGTCCTTGGTGCTCAGTACTCAGGGTGCTCAGTGCTCAGTACTCAGCGTGCTTTGTGCTCAGTGCTCAGGGTGCTGGGTGCTCAGTACTCAGGGTGCTGGGTGCTCAGTACTCACGGTGCTCGGTGCTCAGTACTCGGGGTGCTGGGTGCTCATTACTCAGGGTGCTGGGTGCTCAGTGCTCGGGGTGCTCGGTGCTCAGTACTCTTGGTTCTGGGTGCTCAGTACTCAGGGTGCTAGGTGCTCAGTGCTCGGGGTGCTGGGTGCTCAGTGCTCGGGGTGCTGGGTGCTCAGTACTCAGGGTGCTGGGTGCTCAGTACTCAGGGTGCTGGGTGCTCAGTACTCAGGTTGCTGGGTGCTCAGTGCTTGGGGTGCTGGGTGCTCAGTGTTCAGGGTGCTGGGTGCTTAGTGCTCGGGGTGCTCGGTGCTCAGTACTCAGGGTGCTGGGTGCTCAGTGCTCGGGGTGCTCGATGCTCAGTACGTTGGGTGCTCAGTACTCAGGGTGCTGGGTGCTCAGTCCTCAGGGTGCTGGGTGCTCAGTGCTCAGGGTGCTGGGTGCTCAGTGCTCAGGGTGCTTGATGCTCAGTACTCAGGGTGCAGGGTGCTCAGTGCTCAGGGTGCTGGGTGCTCAGTGCTCGGGGTGCTAGGTGCTCAGTACTCAGGGTGCTCAGTACTCAGGGTGCTGTGTGCTCAGGGCTCGGGGTGCTGGGTGCTCAGTACTCAGGGTGCTGCGTGCTCAGTGCTCGGGTTGCTAGGTGCTCAGTGCTCAGGGTGCTGGGTGCTCAGTACTCGGGGTGCTCGGTGCTCAGTACTCAGGGTGCTGGGTGCTCAGTACTGAGGGTGCTGGGTGCTCAGTGCTCAGGGTGATCGGAGCTCAGTCCTCAGGGTGCTCAGTACTCAGGGTGCTGGGTGCTCAGTACTCAGGGTGCTGGGTGCTCATTCTCGGGGTGCTGGGTGCTCAGTGCTCGGTGTGCTGTTTGCTCAGTACTCGGGGTGCTGGGTGCTCAGTGCTCAGCGTGCTGGGTGCTCAGTACTGAGGGTACTCGGTTCTCAGTACTCAGGGTGCTGGGTGCTAATTCTCTGGGTGCTGGGTTCTCAGTGCTCGGGGTGCTGGGTGCTCAGTGCTCGGGGTGCTCGGTGCTCAGTACTCAGGGTGCTGGGTGCTCAGTACTCGGGGTGCTGGGTGCTCAGTGCTCAGGGTGCTGGGTGCTCAGTGCTCGGGGAGCTGGGTGCTCAGTGCTCAGGGTGCTGGCTGCTCAGTGCTCAGGGTGCTGGGTGCTCAGTACTCAGGGTGCTCGGTGCTCAGTACTCAGGGTGCTCAGCGCTCAGTACTCAGCGTGCTGGGTGCTCAGTGCTCAGGGTCCTTGGTGCTCAGTACTCAGGGTGCTCAGTGCTCAGTACTCAGCGTGCTTTGTGCTCAGTGCTCAGGGTGCTGGGTGCTCAGTACTCAGGGTGCTGGGTGCTCAGTACTCACGGTGCTCGGTGCTCAGTACTCAGGGTGCTGGGTGCTCATTACTCAGGGTGCTGGGTGCTCAGTGCTCGGGGTGCTCGGTGCTCAGTACTCTTGGTTCTGGGTGCTCAGTACTCAGGGTGCTAGGTGCTCAGTGCTCGGGGTGCTCGGTGCTCAGTGCTCAGGATGCTCGGTGGTCAGTACTCTTGGTGCTCGGTGCTCAGTACTCAGGGTGCTGGGTGCTCAGTGCTCGGGGTGCTGGGTGCTCAGTACTCAGGGTGCTGGGTGCTCAGTACTCAGGGTGCTGGGTGCTCAGTACTCAGGTTGCTGGGTGCTCAGTGCTTGGGGTGCTGGGTGCTCAGTGTTCAGGGTGCTGGGTGCTTAGTGCTCGGGGTGCTGGGTGCTCAGTACTCGGGGTGCTCAGTGCTCAGTACTCAGGGTGCTGGGTGCTCAGTACTCAGGGTGCTGGGTGCTCAGTACTCAGGGTGCTGGGTGCTCAGTACTCAGGGTGCTGGGTGCTCAGTACTCAGGGTGCTGCGTGCTCAGTGCTCAGGGTGCTGGGTGCTCAGTACTCAGGGTGCTGGGTGCTCAGTACTCAGGGTGCTGGGTGCTCAGTGCTCAGGGTGATCGGTGCTCAGTCCTCAGTGTGCTCAGTACTCAGGGTGCTGGGTGCTCAGTGCTCGGGGTGCTGGGTGCTCAGTGCTGAGGGTGCTGTGTGCTCTGTGATCGGGGTGCTGGGTGCTCAGTACTCAGGGTGCTCAGTGCTCGGGGAGCTCGGTGCTCAGTACTCAGGGTGCTGGGTGCTCAGTACTAAGTGCTGGGTGTCCTGGGTGCTCCGTGCTTGGGGTGCTGGGTGATCAGCGCTCAGGGTGCTTAGTGCTCAGTACTCAGGGTGCTCAGTGCGCGGGGTGCTGGGTGCTCAGTACTCAGGGTTCTCGGTGCTGGGTGCTCAGTGCTCAGGGTGCTGGGTGCTCAGTACTCGGGGTGCTCGGTGCTCAGTACTCAGGATGCTGGGTGCTCAGTGCTCGGGGTGCTCAATGCTCAGTAGGTTGGGTGCTCAGTACTCAGGGTGCTGGGTGCTCAGTGCTCAGGGTCCTGGGTGCTCAGTGCTCAGGGTGCTGGGTGCTCAGTGCTCAGGGTGCTTGATGCTCAGTACTCAGGGTGCAGGGTGCTCAGTGCTCAGGGTGCTGGGTGCTCAGTGCTCGGGGTGCTAGGTGCTCAGTACTCAGGGTGCTCAGTACTCAGGGTGCTGTGTGCTCAGGGCTCGGAGTGCTGGGTGCTCAGTACTCAGGGTGCTGCGTGCTCAGTGCTCGGGTTGCTAGGTGCTCAGTGCTCAGGGTGCTGGGTGCTCAGTACTCAGGGTGCTGGGTGCTCAGTACTCAGGGTGCTGGGTGCTCAGTGCTCAGGGTGATAGGTGCTCAGTCCTCAGGGTGCTCAGTACTCAGGGTGCTGGGTGCTCAGTACTCAGGGTGCTGGGTGCTCATTCTCGGGGTGCTGGGTGCTCAGTGCTCGGTGTGCTGTTTGCTCAGTACTCGGGGTGCTGGGTGCTCAGTGCTCAGCGTGCTGGGTGCTCAGTACTGAGGGTACTCGGTTCTCAGTACTCAGGGTGCTGGGTGCTAATTCTCGGGGTGCTGGGTTCTCAGTGCTCGGGGTGCTGGGTGCTCAGTTCTCGGGGTGCTCGGTGCTCAGTACTCAGGGTGCTGGGTGCTCAGTACTCGGGGTGCTGGGTGCTCAGTGCTCAGGGTGCTGGGTGCTCAGTGCTCGGGGAGCTGGGTGCTCAGTGCTCAGGGTGCTGGCTGCTCAGTGCTCAGGGTGCTGGGTGCTCAGTGCTCAGGGTGCTCGGTGCTCAGTACTCAGGGTGCTCAGCGCTCAGTACTCAGCGTGCTGGGTGCTCAGTGCTCAGGGTCCTTGGTGCTCAGTACTCAGGGTGCTCAGTGCTCAGTACTCAGCGTGCTTTGTGCTCAGTGCTCAGGGTGCTGGGTGCTCAGTACTCAGGGTGCTGGGTGCTCAGTACTCACGGTGCTCGGTGCTCAGTACTCGGGGTGCTGGGTGCTCATTACTCAGGGTGCTGGGTGCTCAGTGCTCGGGGTGCTCGGTGCTCAGTACTCTTGGTTCTGGGTGCTCAGTACTCAGGGTGCTAGGTGCTCAGTGCTCGGGGTGCTGGGTGCTCAGTGCTCGGGGTGCTGGGTGCTCAGTACTCAGGGTGCTGGGTGCTCAGTACTCAGGGTGCTGGGTGCTCAGTACTCAGGTTGCTGGGTGCTCAGTGCTTGGGGTGCTGGGTGCTCAGTGTTCAGGGTGCTGGGTGCTTAGTGCTCGGGGTGCTCGGTGCTCAGTACTCAGGGTGCTGGGTGCTCAGTGCTCGGGGTGCTCGATGCTCAGTACGTTGGGTGCTCAGTACTCAGGGTGCTGGGTGCTCAGTCCTCAGGGTGCTGGGTGCTCAGTGCTCAGGGTGCTGGGTGCTCAGTGCTCAGGGTGCTTGATGCTCAGTACTCAGGGTGCAGGGTGCTCAGTGCTCAGGGTGCTGGGTGCTCAGTGCTCGGGGTGCTAGGTGCTCAGTACTCAGGGTGCTCAGTACTCAGGGTGCTGTGTGCTCAGGGCTCGGGGTGCTGGGTGCTCAGTACTCAGGGTGCTGCGTGCTCAGTGCTCGGGTTGCTAGGTGCTCAGTGCTCAGGGTGCTGGGTGCTCAGTACTCGGGGTGCTCGGTGCTCAGTACTCAGGGTGCTGGGTGCTCAGTACTGAGGGTGCTGGGTGCTCAGTGCTCAGGGTGATCGGAGCTCAGTCCTCAGGGTGCTCAGTACTCAGGGTGCTGGGTGCTCAGTACTCAGGGTGCTGGGTGCTCATTCTCGGGGTGCTGGGTGCTCAGTGCTCGGTGTGCTGTTTGCTCAGTACTCGGGGTGCTGGGTGCTCAGTGCTCAGCGTGCTGGGTGCTCAGTACTGAGGGTACTCGGTTCTCAGTACTCAGGGTGCTGGGTGCTAATTCTCTGGGTGCTGGGTTCTCAGTGCTCGGGGTGCTGGGTGCTCAGTGCTCGGGGTGCTCGGTGCTCAGTACTCAGGGTGCTGGGTGCTCAGTACTCGGGGTGCTGGGTGCTCAGTGCTCAGGGTGCTGGGTGCTCAGTGCTCGGGGAGCTGGGTGCTCAGTGCTCAGGGTGCTGGCTGCTCAGTGCTCAGGGTGCTGGGTGCTCAGTACTCAGGGTGCTCGGTGCTCAGTACTCAGGGTGCTCAGCGCTCAGTACTCAGCGTGCTGGGTGCTCAGTGCTCAGGGTCCTTGGTGCTCAGTACTCAGGGTGCTCAGTGCTCAGTACTCAGCGTGCTTTGTGCTCAGTGCTCAGGGTGCTGGGTGCTCAGTACTCAGGGTGCTGGGTGCTCAGTACTCACGGTGCTCGGTGCTCAGTACTCAGGGTGCTGGGTGCTCATTACTCAGGGTGCTGGGTGCTCAGTGCTCGGGGTGCTCGGTGCTCAGTACTCTTGGTTCTGGGTGCTCAGTACTCAGGGTGCTAGGTGCTCAGTGCTCGGGGTGCTCGGTGCTCAGTGCTCAGGATGCTCGGTGGTCAGTACTCTTGGTGCTCGGTGCTCAGTACTCAGGGTGCTGGGTGCTCAGTGCTCGGGGTGCTGGGTGCTCAGTACTCAGGGTGCTGGGTGCTCAGTACTCAGGGTGCTGGGTGCTCAGTACTCAGGTTGCTGGGTGCTCAGTGCTTGGGGTGCTGGGTGCTCAGTGTTCAGGGTGCTGGGTGCTTAGTGCTCGGGGTGCTGGGTGCTCAGTACTCGGGGTGCTCAGTGCTCAGTACTCAGGGTGCTGGGTGCTCAGTACTCAGGGTGCTGGGTGCTCAGTACTCAGGGTGCTGGGTGCTCAGTACTCAGGGTGCTGGGTGCTCAGTACTCAGGGTGCTGCGTGCTCAGTGCTCAGGGTGCTGGGTGCTCAGTACTCAGGGTGCTGGGTGCTCAGTACTCAGGGTGCTGGGTGCTCAGTGCTCAGGGTGATCGGTGCTCAGTCCTCAGTGTGCTCAGTACTCAGGGTGCTGGGTGCTCAGTGCTCGGGGTGCTGGGTGCTCAGTGCTGAGGGTGCTGTGTGCTCTGTGATCGGGGTGCTGGGTGCTCAGTACTCAGGGTGCTCAGTGCTCGGGGAGCTCGGTGCTCAGTACTCAGGGTGCTGGGTGCTCAGTACTAAGTGCTGGGTGTCCTGGGTGCTCCGTGCTTGGGGTGCTGGGTGATCAGCGCTCAGGGTGCTTAGTGCTCAGTACTCAGGGTGCTCAGTGCGCGGGGTGCTGGGTGCTCAGTACTCAGGGTTCTCGGTGCTGGGTGCTCAGTGCTCAGGGTGCTGGGTGCTCAGTACTCGGGGTGCTCGGTGCTCAGTACTCAGGATGCTGGGTGCTCAGTGCTCGGGGTGCTCGATGCTCAGTAGGTTGGGTGCTCAGTACTCAGGGTGCTGGGTGCTCAGTGCTCAGGGTCCTGGGTGCTCAGTGCTCAGGGTGCTGGGTGCTCAGTGCTCAGGGTGCTTGATGCTCAGTACTCAGGGTGCAGGGTGCTCAGTGCTCAGGGTGCTGGGTGCTCAGTGCTCGGGGTGCTAGGTGCTCAGTACTCAGGGTGCTCAGTACTCAGGGTGCTGTGTGCTCAGGGCTCGGAGTGCTGGGTGCTCAGTACTCAGGGTGCTGCGTGCTCAGTGCTCGGGTTGCTAGGTGCTCAGTGCTCAGGGTGCTGGGTGCTCAGTACTCAGGGTGCGGGGTGCTCAGTACTCAGGGTGCTGGGTGCTCAGTGCTCAGGGTGATAGGTGCTCAGTCCTCAGGGTGCTCAGTACTCAGGGTGCTGGGTGCTCAGTACTCAGGGTGCTGGGTGCTCATTCTCGGGGTGCTGGGTGCTCAGTGCTCGGTGTGCTGTTTGCTCAGTACTCGGGGTGCTGGGTGCTCAGTGCTCAGCGTGCTGGGTGCTCAGTACTGAGGGTACTCGGTTCTCAGTACTCAGGGTGCTGGGTGCTAATTCTCGGGGTGCTGTGTTCTCAGTGCTCGGGGTGCTGGGTGCTCAGTTCTCGGGGTGCTCGGTGCTCAGTACTCAGGGTGCTGGGTGCTCAGTACTCGGGGTGCTGGGTGCTCAGTGCTCAGGGTGCTGGGTGCTCAGTGCTCGGGGAGCTGGGTGCTCAGTGCTCAGGGTGCTGGCTGCTCAGTGCTCAGGGGGCTGGGTGCTCAGTACTCAGGGTGCTCGGTGCTCAGTACTCAGGGTGCTCAGCGCTCAGTACTCAGCGTGCTGGGTGCTCAGTGCTCAGGGTCCTTGGTGCTCAGTACTCAGGGTGCTCAGTGCTCAGTACTCAGCGTGCTTTGTGCTCAGTGCTCAGGGTGCTGGGTGCTCAGTACTCAGGGTGCTGGGTGCTCAGTACTCACGGTGCTCGGTGCTCAGTACTCGGGGTGCTGGGTGCTCATTACTCAGGGTGCTGGGTGCTCAGTGCTCGGGGTGCTCGGTGCTCAGTACTCTTGGTTCTGGGTGCTCAGTACTCAGGGTGCTAGGTGCTCAGTGCTCGGGGTGCTGGGTGCTCAGTGCTCGGGGTGCTGGGTGCTCAGTACTCAGGGTGCTGGGTGCTCAGTACTCAGGGTGCTGGGTGCTCAGTACTCAGGTTGCTGGGTGCTCAGTGCTTGGGGTGCTGGGTGCTCAGTGTTCAGGGTGCTGGGTGCTTAGTGCTCGGGGTGCTCGGTGCTCAGTACTCAGGGTGCTGGGTGCTCAGTGCTCGGGGTGCTCGATGCTCAGTACGTTGGGTGCTCAGTACTCAGGGTGCTGGGTGCTCAGTCCTCAGGGTGCTGGGTGCTCAGTGCTCAGGGTGCTGGGTGCTCAGTGCTCAGGGTGCTTGATGCTCAGTACTCAGGGTGCAGGGTGCTCAGTGCTCAGGGTGCTGGGTGCTCAGTGCTCGGGGTGCTAGGTGCTCAGTACTCAGGGTGCTCAGTACTCAGGGTGCTGTGTGCTCAGGGCTCGGGGTGCTGGGTGCTCAGTACTCAGGGTGCTGCGTGCTCAGTGCTCGGGTTGCTAGGTGCTCAGTGCTCAGGGTGCTGGGTGCTCAGTACTCGGGGTGCTCGGTGCTCAGTACTCAGGGTGCTGGGTGCTCAGTACTGAGGGTGCTGGGTGCTCAGTGCTCAGGGTGATCGGAGCTCAGTCCTCAGGGTGCTCAGTACTCAGGGTGCTGGGTGCTCAGTACTCAGGGTGCTGGGTGCTCATTCTCGGGGTGCTGGGTGCTCAGTGCTCGGTGTGCTGTTTGCTCAGTACTCGGGGTGCTGGGTGCTCAGTGCTCAGCGTGCTGGGTGCTCAGTACTGAGGGTACTCGGTTCTCAGTACTCAGGGTGCTGGGTGCTAATTCTCGGGGTGCTGGGTTCTCAGTGCTCGGGGTGCTGGGTGCTCAGTGCTCGGGGTGCTCGGTGCTCAGTACTCAGGGTGCTGGGTGCTCAGTACTCGGGGTGCTGGGTGCTCAGTGCTCAGGGTGCTGGGTGCTCAGTGCTCGGGGAGCTGGGTGCTCAGTGCTCAGGGTGCTGGCTGCTCAGTGCTCAGGGTGCTGGGTGCTCAGTACTCAGGGTGCTCGGTGCTCAGTACTCAGGGTGCTCAGCGCTCAGTACTCAGCGTGCTGGGTGCTCAGTGCTCAGGGTCCTTGGTGCTCAGTACTCAGGGTGCTCAGTGCTCAGTACTCAGCGTGCTTTGTGCTCAGTGCTCAGGGTGCTGGGTGCTCAGTACTCAGGGTGCTGGGTGCTCAGTACTCACGGTGCTCGGTGCTCAGTACTCAGGGTGCTGGGTGCTCATTACTCAGGGTGCTGGGTGCTCAGTGCTCGGGGTGCTCGGTGCTCAGTACTCTTGGTTCTGGGTGCTCAGTACTCAGGGTGCTAGGTGCTCAGTGCTCGGGGTGCTCGGTGCTCAGTGCTCAGGATGCTCGGTGGTCAGTACTCTTGGTGCTCGGTGCTCAGTACTCAGGGTGCTGGGTGCTCAGTGCTCGGGGTGCTGGGTGCTCAGTACTCAGGGTGCTGGGTGCTCAGTACTCAGGGTGCTGGGTGCTCAGTACTCAGGTTGCTGGGTGCTCAGTGCTTGGGGTGCTGGGTGCTCAGTGTTCAGGGTGCTGGGTGCTTAGTGCTCGGGGTGCTGGGTGCTCAGTACTCGGGGTGCTCAGTGCTCAGTACTCAGGGTGCTGGGTGCTCAGTACTCAGGGTGCTGGGTGCTCAGTACTCAGGGTGCTGGGTGCTCAGTACTCAGGGTGCTGGGTGCTCAGTACTCAGGGTGCTGCGTGCTCAGTGCTCAGGGTGCTGGGTGCTCAGTACTCAGGGTGCTGGGTGCTCAGTACTCAGGGTGCTGCGTGCTCAGTGCTCAGGGTGATCGGTGCTCAGTCCTCAGTGTGCTCAGTACTCAGGGTGCTGGGTGCTCAGTGCTCGGGGTGCTGGGTGCTCAGTGCTGAGGGTGCTGTGTGCTCTGTGATCGGGGTGCTGGGTGCTCAGTACTCAGGGTGCTCAGTGCTCGGGGAGCTCGGTGCTCAGTACTCAGGGTGCTGGGTGCTCAGTACTAAGTGCTGGGTGTCCTGGGTGCTCCGTGCTTGGGGTGCTGGGTGATCAGCGCTCAGGGTTCTTAGTGCTCAGTACTCAGGGTGCTCAGTGCGCGGGGTGCTGGGTGCTCAGTACTCAGGGTTCTCGGTGCTGGGTGCTCAGTGCTCAGGGTGCTGGGTGCTCAGTACTCGGGGTGCTCGGTGCTCAGTACTCAGGATGCTGGGTGCTCAGTGCTCGGGGTGCTCGATGCTCAGTAGGTTGGGTGCTCAGTACTCAGGGTGCTGGGTGCTCAGTGCTCAGGGTCCTGGGTGCTCAGTGCTCAGGGTGCTGGGTGCTCAGTGCTCAGGGTGCTTGATGCTCAGTACTCAGGGTGCAGGGTGCTCAGTGCTCAGGGTGCTGGGTGCTCAGTGCTCGGGGTGCTAGGTGCTCAGTACTCAGGGTGCTCAGTACTCAGGGTGCTGTGTGCTCAGGGCTCGGAGTGCTGGGTGCTCAGTACTCAGGGTGCTGCGTGCTCAGTGCTCGGGTTGCTAGGTGCTCAGTGCTCAGGGTGCTGGGTGCTCAGTACTCAGGGTGCTGGGTGCTCAGTACTCAGGGTGCTGGGTGCTCAGTGCTCAGGGTGATAGGTGCTCAGTCCTCAGGGTGCTCAGTACTCAGGGTGCTGGGTGCTCAGTACTCAGGGTGCTGGGTGCTCATTCTCGGGGTGCTGGGTGCTCAGTGCTCGGTGTGCTGTTTGCTCAGTACTCGGGGTGCTGGGTGCTCAGTGCTCAGCGTGCTGGGTGCTCAGTACTGAGGGTACTCGGTTCTCAGTACTCAGGGTGCTGGGTGCTAATTCTCGGGGTGCTGGGTTCTCAGTGCTCGGGGTGCTGGGTGCTCAGTTCTCGGGGTGCTCGGTGCTCAGTACTCAGGGTGCTGGGTGCTCAGTACTCGGGGTGCTGGGTGCTCAGTGCTCAGGGTGCTGGGTGCTCAGTGCTCGGGGAGCTGGGTGCTCAGTGCTCAGGGTGCTGGCTGCTCAGTGCTCAGGGTGCTGGGTGCTCAGTACTCAGGGTGCTCGGTGCTCAGTACTCAGGGTGCTCAGCGCTCAGTACTCAGCGTGCTGGGTGCTCAGTGCTCAGGGTCCTTGGTGCTCAGTACTCAGGGTGCTCAGTGCTCAGTACTCAGCGTGCTTTGTGCTCAGTGCTCAGGGTGCTGGGTGCTCAGTACTCAGGGTGCTGGGTGCTCAGTACTCACGGTGCTCGGTGCTCAGTACTCGGGGTGCTGGGTGCTCATTACTCAGGGTGCTGGGTGCTCAGTGCTCGGGGTGCTCGGTGCTCAGTACTCTTGGTTCTGGGTGCTCAGTACTCAGGGTGCTAGGTGCTCAGTGCTCGGGGTGCTGGGTGCTCAGTGCTCGGGGTGCTGGGTGCTCAGTACTCAGGGTGCTGGGTGCTCAGTACTCAGGGTGCTGGGTGCTCAGTACTCAGGTTGCTGGGTGCTCAGTGCTTGGGGTGCTGGGTGCTCAGTGTTCAGGGTGCTGGGTGCTTAGTGCTCGGGGTGCTCGGTGCTCAGTACTCAGGGTGCTGGGTGCTCAGTGCTCGGGGTGCTCGATGCTCAGTACGTTGGGTGCTCAGTACTCAGGGTGCTGGGTGCTCAGTCCTCAGGGTGCTGGGTGCTCAGTGCTCAGGGTGCTGGGTGCTCAGTGCTCAGGGTGCTTGATGCTCAGTACTCAGGGTGCAGGGTGCTCAGTGCTCAGGGTGCTGGGTGCTCAGTGCTCGGGGTGCTAGGTGCTCAGTACTCAGGGTGCTCAGTACTCAGGGTGCTGTGTGCTCAGGGCTCGGGGTGCTGGGTGCTCAGTACTCAGGGTGCTGCGTGCTCAGTGCTCGGGTTGCTAGGTGCTCAGTGCTCAGGGTGCTGGGTGCTCAGTACTCGGGGTGCTCGGTGCTCAGTACTCAGGGTGCTGGGTGCTCTGTACTCAGGGTGCTGGGTGCTCAGTTCTCAGCGTGATTGGTGCTCAGTCCTCAGGGTGCTCAGTACTCAGGGTGCTGGGTGCTCAGTACTCAGGGTGCTGGGTGCTCATTCTCGGGGTGCTGGGTGCTCAGTGCTCGGTGTGCTGTTTGCTCAGTACTCGGGGTGCTGGGTGCTCAGTGCTCAGCGTGCTGGGTGCTCAGTACTGAGGGTACTCGGTTCTCAGTACTCAGGGTGCTGGGTGCTAATTCTCGGGGTGCTGTGTTCTCAGTGCTCGGGGTGCTCCGTGCTCAGTGCTCGGGGTGCTCGGTGCTCAGTACTCAGGGTGCTGGGTGCTCAGTACTCGGGGTGCTGGGTGCTCAGTGCTCAGGGTGCTGGTTGCTCAGTGCTCGGGGAGCTGGGTGCTCAGTGCTCAGGGTGCTGGCTGCTCAGTGCTCAGGGTGCTGGGTGCTCAGTACTCAGGGTGCTCGGTGCTCAGTACTCAGGGTGCTCAGCGCTCAGTACTCAGCGTGCTGGGTGCTCAGTGCTCAGGGTCCTTGGTGCTCAGTACTCAGGGTGCTCAGTGGTCTGTACTCAGCGTGCTTTGTGCTCAGTGCTCAGGGTGCTGGGTGCTCAGTACTCAGGGTGCTGGGTGCTCAGTACTCACGGTGCTCGGTGCTCAGTACTCGGGGTGCTGGGTGCTCATTACTCAGGGTGCTGGGTGCTCAGTGCTCGGGGTGCTCGGTGCTCAGTACTCTTGGTTCTGGGTGCTCAGTACTCAGGGTGCTAGGTGCTCAGTGCTCGGGGTGCTCGGTGCTCAGTGCTCAGGATGCTCGGTGGTCAGTACTCTTGGTGCTCGGTGCTCAGTACTCAGGGTGCTGGGTGCTCAGTGCTCGGGGTGCTGGGTGCTCAGTACTCAGGGTGCTGGGTGCTCAGTACTCAGGGTGCTGGGTGCTCAGTACTCAGGTTGCTGGGTGCTCAGTGCTTGGGGTGCTGGGTGCTCAGTGTTCAGGGTGCTGGGTGCTTAGTGCTCGGGGTGCTGGGTGCTCAGTACTCGAGGTGCTCAGTGCTCAGTACTCAGGGTGCTGGGTGCTCAGTACTCAGGGTGCTGGGTGCTCAGTACTCAGGGTGCTGGGTGCTCAGTACTCAGGGTGCTGGGTGCTCAGTACTCAGGGTGCTGCGTGCTCAGTGCTCAGGGTGCTGGGTGCTCAGTACTCAGGGTGCTGGGTGCTCAGTACTCAGGGTGCTGGGTGCTCAGTGCTCAGGGTGATCGGTGCTCAGTCCTCAGTGTGCTCAGTACTCAGGGTGCTGGGTGCTCAGTGCTCCGGGTGCTGGGTGCTCAGTGCTGAGGGTGCTGTGTGCTCTGTGATCGGGGTGCTGGGTGCTCAGTACTCAGGGTGCTCAGTGCTCGGGGAGCTCGGTACTCAGTACTCAGGGTGCTGGGTGCTCAGTACTAAGTGCTGGGTGTCCTGGGTGCTCCGTGCTTGGGGTGCTGGGTGATCAGCGATCAGGGTGCTTAGTGCTCAGTACTCAGGGTGCTCAGTGCGCGGGGTGCTGGGTGCTCAGTACTCAGGGTTCTCGGTGCTGGGTGCTCAGTGCTCAGGGTGCTGGGTGCTCAGTACTCGGGGTGCTCGGTGCTCAGTACTCAGGATGCTGGGTGCTCAGTGCTCGGGGTGCTCGATGCTCAGTAGGTTGGGTGCTCAGTACTCAGGGTGCTGGGTGCTCAGTGCTCAGGGTCCTGGGTGCTCAGTGCTCAGGGTGCTGGGTGCTCAGTGCTCAGGGTGCTTGATGCTCAGTTCTCAGGGTGCAGGGTGCTCAGTGCTCAGGGTGCTGGGTGCTCAGTGCTCGGGGTGCTAGGTGCTCAGTACTCAGGGTGCTCAGTACTCAGGGTGCTGTGTGCTCAGGGCTCGGAGTGCTGGGTGCTCAGTACTCAGGGTGCTGCGTGCTCAGTGCTCGGGTTGCTAGGTGCTCAGTGCTCAGGGTGCTGGGTGCTCAGTACTCGGGGTGCTCGGTGCTCAGTACTCAGGGTGCTGGGTGCTCAGTACTCAGGGTGCTGGGTGCTCAGTGCTCAGGGTGATAGGTGCTCAGTCCTCAGGGTGCTCAGTACTCAGGGTGCTGGGTGCTCAGTACTCAGGGTGCTGGGTGCTCATTCTCGGGGTGCTGGGTGCTCAGTGCTCGGTGTGCTGTTTGCTCAGTACTCGGGGTGCTGGGTGCTCAGTGCTGAGCGTGCTGGGTGCTCAGTACTGAGGGTACTCGGTTCTCAGTACTCAGGGTGCTGGGTGCTAATTCTCGGGGTGCTGGGTTCTCAGTGCTCAGGGTGCTGGGTGCTCAGTTCTCGGGGTGCTCGGTGCTCAGTACTCAGGGTGCTGGGTGCTCAGTACTAGGGGTGCTGGGTGCTCAGTGCTCAGGGTGCTGGGTGCTCAGTGCTCGGGGAGCTGGGTGCTCAGTGCTCAGGGTGCTGGCTGCTCAGTGCTCAGGGTGCTGGGTGCTCAGTACTCAGGGTGCTCGGTGCTCAGTACTCAGGGTGCTCAGCGCTCAGTACTCAGCGTGCTGGGTGCTCAGTGCTCAGGGTCCTTGGTGCTCAGTACTCAGGGTGCTCAGTGCTCAGTACTCAGCGTGCTTTGTGCTCAGTGCTCAGGGTGCTGGGTGCTCAGTACTCAGGGTGCTGGGTGCTCAGTACTCACGGTGCTCGGTGCTCAGTACTCGGGGTGCTGGGTGCTCATTACTCAGGGTGCTGGGTGCTCAGTGCTCGGGGTGCTCGGTGCTCAGTACTCTTGGTTCTGGGTGCTCAGTACTCAGGGTGCTAGGTGCTCAGTGCTCGGGGTGCTGGGTGCTCAGTGCTCGGGGTGCTGGGTGCTCAGTACTCAGGGTGCTGGGTGCTCAGTACTCAGGGTGCTGGGTGCTCAGTACTCAGGTTGCTGGGTGCTCAGTGCTTGGGGTGCTGGGTGCTCAGTGTTCAGGGTGCTGGGTGCTTAGTGCTCGGGGTGCTCGGTGCTCAGTACTCAGGGTGCTGGGTGCTCAGTGCTCGGGGTGCTCGATGCTCAGTACGTTGGGTGCTCAGTACTCAGGGTGCTGGGTGCTCAGTCCTCAGGGTGCTGGGTGCTCAGTGCTCAGGGTGCTGGGTGCTCAGTGCTCAGGGTGCTTGATGCTCAGTACTCAGGGTGCAGGGTGCTCAGTGCTCAGGGTGCTGGGTGCTCAGTGCTCGGGGTGCTAGGTGCTCAGTACTCAGGGTGCTCAGTACTCAGGGTGCTGTGTGCTCAGGGCTCGGGGTGCTGGGTGCTCAGTACTCAGGGTGCTGCGTGCTCAGTGCTCGGGTTGCTAGGTGCTCAGTGCTCAGGGTGCTGGGTGCTCAGTACTCGGGGTGCTCGGTGCTCAGTACTCAGGGTGCTGGGTGCTCTGTACTCAGGGTGCTGGGTGCTCAGTGCTCAGCGTGATCGGTGCTTAGTCCTCAGGGTGCTCAGTACTCAGGGTGCTGGGTGCTCAGTACTCAGGGTGCTGGGTGCTCATTCTCGGGGTGCTGGGTGCTCAGTGCTCGGTGTGCTGTTTGCTCAGTACTCGGGGTGCTGGGTGCTCAGTGCTCAGCGTGCTGGGTGCTCAGTACTGAGGGTACTCGGTTCTCAGTACTCAGGGTGCTGGGTGCTAATTCTCGGGGTGCTGTGTTCTCAGTGCTCGGGGTGCTGGGTGCTCAGGGCTCGGGGTGCTCGGTGCTCAGTACTCAGGGTGCTGGGTGCTCAGTACTCGGGGTGCTGGGTGCTCAGTGCTCAGGGTGCTGGGTGCTCAGTGCTCGGGGAGCTGGGTGCTCAGTGCTCAGGGTGCTGGCTGCTCAGTGCTCAGGGTGCTGGGTGCTCAGTACTCAGGGTGCTCGGTGCTCAGTACTCAGGGTGCTCAGCGCTCAGTACTCAGCGTGCTGGGTGCTCAGTGCTCAGGGTCCTTGGTGCTCAGTACTCAGGGTGCTCAGTGCTCTGTACTCAGCGTGCTTTGTGCTCAGTGCTCAGGGTGCTGGGTGCTCAGTACTCACGGTGCTCGGTGCTCAGTACTCGGGGTGCTGGGTGCTCATTACTCAGGGTGCTGGGTGCTCAGTGCTCGGGGTGCTCGGTGCTCAGTACTCTTGGTTCTGGGTGCTCAGTACTCAGGGTGCTAGGTGCTCAGTGCTCGGGGTGCTCGGTGCTCAGTGCTCAGGATGCTCGGTGCTCAGTACTCTTGGTGCTCGGTGCTCAGTACTCAGGGTGCTGGGTGCTCAGTGCTCGGGGTGCTGGGTGCTCAGTACTCAGGGTGCTGGGTGCTCAGTACTCAGGGTGCTGGGTGCTCAGTACTCAGGTTGCTGGGTGCTCAGTGCTTGGGGTGCTGGGTGCTCAGTGTTCAGGGTGCTGGGTGCTTAGTGCTCGGGGTGCTGGGTGCTCAGTACTCGGGGTGCTCAGTGCTCAGTACTCAGGGTGCTGGGTGCTCAGTACTCAGGGTGCTGGGTGCTCAGTACTCAGGGTGCTGGGTGCTCAGTACTCAGGGTGCTGGGTGCTCAGTACTCAGGGTGCTGCGTGCTCAGTGCTCAGGGTGCTGGGTGCTCAGTACTCAGGGTGCTGGGTGCTCAGTACTCAGGGTGCTGGGTGCTCAGTGCTCAGGGTGATCGGTGCTCAGTCCTCAGTGTGCTCAGTACCCAGGGTGCTGGGTGCTCAGTGCTCGGGGTGCTGGGTGCTCAGTGCTGAGTGTGCTGTGTGCTCTGTGATCGGGGTGCTGGGTGCTCAGTACTCAGGGTGCTCAGTGCTCGGGGAGCTCGGTGCTCAGTACTCAGGGTGCTGGGTGCTCAGTACTCAGTGCTTGGTGTCCTGGGTGCTCCGTGCTTGGGGTGCTGGGTGATCAGCGCTCAGGGTGCTTAGTGCTCAGTACTCAGGGTGCTCAGTGCTCGGGGTGCTGGGTGCTCAGTACTCAGGGTTCTCGGTGCTCAGTACTCAGGGTGCTGGGTGCTCAGTGCTCAGGGTGCTGGGTGCTCTGTACTCGGGGTGCTCGGTGCTCAGTACTCAGGATGCTGGGTGCTCAGTGCTCAGGGTGCTCGATGCTCAGTAGGTTGGGTGCTCAGTACTCAGGGTGCTTGATGCTCAGTACTCAGGGTGCAGGGTGCTCAGTGCTCAGGGTGCTGGGTGCTCAGTGCTCGGGGTGCTAGGTGCTCAGTACTCAGGGTGCTCAGTACTCAGGGTGCTGTGTGCTCAGGGCTCTGGGTGCTGGGTGCTCAGTACTCAGGGTGCTGCGTGCTCAGTGCTCGGGTTGCTAGGTGCTCAGTGCTCAGGGTGCTGGGTGCTCAGTACTCGGGGTGCTCGGTGCTCAGTACTCAGGGTGCTGGGTGCTCAGTACTGAGGGTGCTGGGTGCTCAGTGCTCAGGGTGATCGGTGCTCAGTCCTCAGGGTGCTCAGTATTCAGGGTGCTGGGTGCTCAGTACTCAGGGTGCTGGGTGCTCATTCTCGGGGTGCTGGGTGCTCAGTGCTCGGTGTGCTGTTTGCTCAGTACTCGGGGTGCTGGGTGCTCAGTGCTCAGCGTGCTGCGTGCTCAGTACTGAGGGTACTCGGTTCTCAGTACTCAGGGTGCTGGGTGCTAATTCTCGGGGTGCTGGGTTCTCAGTGCTCGGGGTGCTGGGTGCTCAGTGCTCGGGGTGCTCGGTGCTCAGTACTCAGGGTGCTGGGTGCTCAGTACTCGGGGTGCTGGGTGCTCAGTGCTCAGGGTGCTGGGTGCTCAGTGCTCGGGGAGCTGGGTGCTCAGTGCTCAGGGTGCTGGCTGCTCAGTGCTCAGGGTGCTGGGTGCTCAGTTCTCAGGGTGCTCGGTGCTCAGTACTCAGGGTGCTCAGCGCTCAGTACTCAACGTGCTGGGTGCTCAGTGCTCAGGGTCCTTGGTGCTCAGTACTCAGGGTGCTCAGTGCTCAGTACTCAGCGTGCTTTGTGCTCAGTGCTCAGGGTGCTGGGTGCTCAGTACTCAGGGTGCTGGGTGCTCAGTACTCACGGTGCTCGGTGCTCAGTACTCGGGGTGCTGGGTGCTCATTACTCAGGGTGCTGGGTGCTCAGTGCTCGGGGTGCTCGGTGCTCAGTACTCTTGGTTCTGGGTGCTCAGTACTCAGGGTGCTAGGTGCTCAGTGCTCGGGGTGCTCGGTGCTCAGTGCTCAGGATGCTCGGTGCTCAGTACTCTTGGTGCTCGGTGCTCAGTACTCAGGGTGCTGGGTGCTCAGTGCTCGGGGTGCTGGGTGCTCAGTACTCAGGGTGCTGGGTGCTCAGTACTCAGGGTGCTGGGTGCTCAGTACTCAGGTTGCTGGGTGCTCAGTGCTTGGGGTGCTGGGTGCTCAGTGTTCAGGGTGCTGGGTGCTTAGTGCTCGGGGTGCTGGGTGCTCAGTACTCGGGGTGCTCAGTGCTCAGTACTCAGGGTGCTGGGTGCTCAGTACTCAGGGTGCTGGGTGCTCAGTACTCAGGGTGCTGGGTGCTCAGTACTCAGGGTGCTGGGTGCTCAGTACTCAGGGTGCTGCGTGCTCAGTGCTCAGGGTGCTGGGTGCTCAGTACTCAGGGTGCTGGGTGCTCAGTACTCAGGGTGCTCAGTACTCAGGGTGCTGGGTGCTCAGTGCTCGGGGTGCTGGGTGCTCAGTGCTGAGGGTGCTGTGTGCTCTGTGATCGGGGTGCTGGGTGCTCAGTACTCAGGGTGCTCAGTGCTCGGGGAGCTCGGTGCTCAGTACTCAGGGTGCTGGGTGCTCAGTACTAAGTGCTGGGTGTCCTGGGTGCTCCGTGCTTGGGGTGCTTTGTGATCAGCGCTCAGGGTGCTTAGTGCTCAGTACTCAGGGTGCTCTGTGCTCGGGGTGCTGGGTGCTCAGTACTCAGGGTTCTCGGTGCTCAGTACTCAGGGTGCTGGGTGCTCAGTGCTCGGGGTGCTCGGTGCTCAGTACTCAGGGTGCTGGGTGCTCAGTACTCGGGGTGCTGGGTGCTCAGTGCTCAGGGTGCTGGGTGCTCAGTGCTCGGTGTGGTGGGTGCTCAGTGCTCAGGGTGCTGGCTGCTCAGTGCTCAGGGTGCTGGGTGCTCAGTACTCAGGGTGCTCGGTGCTCAGTACTCAGGGTGCTCAGTGCTCAGTGCTCAGGGTCCTTGGTGCTCAGTACTCAGAGTGCTCAGTGCTCAGTACTCAGCGTGCTTTGTGCTCAGTGCTCAGGGTGCTGGGTGCTCAGTACTCAGGGTGCTGGGTGCTCAGTACTCACGGTGCTCGGTGCTCAGTACTCGGGGTGCTGGGTGCTCATTACTCAGGGTGCTGGGTGCTCAGTGCTCGGGGTGCTCGGTGCTCAGTACTCTTGGTGCTGGGTGCTCAGTACTCAGGGTGCTGGGTGCTCAGTGCTCGGGGTGCTCGGTGCTCAGTGCTCAGGATGCTCGGTGCTCAGTACTCTTGGTGCTGGGTGCTCAGTACTCAGGGTGCTGGGTGCTCAGTGCTCGGGGTGCTGGGTGCGCAGTCCTCAGGGTGCTGGGTGCTCAGTGCTTGGGTGCTGGGTGCTCAGTGTTCAGGGTGCTGGGTGCTCAGTACTCAGGCTGCTGGGTGCTCAGTACTCAGGGTGCTGGGTGCTCAGTGCTTGGGCTGCTGGGTTCTCAGTGTTCAGGGTGCTGGGTGCTCAGTGCTCGGGGTGCTGGGTGCTCAGTACTCGGGGTGCTCGGTGCTCAGTACTCAGGGTGCTGGGTGCTCAGTACTCAGGGTGCTGGGTGCTCAGTACTCAGGGTGCTGGGTGCTCAGTACTCAGGGTGCTGGGTGCTCAGTGCTCAGGGTGCTGGGTGCTCAGTACTCAGTGTGCTGGGTGCTCAGTGCTCAGGGTGCTGGGTGCTCAGTGCTCGGAGTGCTCGGTGCTCAGTACTCAGGGTGCTGGGTGCTCAGTACTCAGGGTGCTGGGTGCTCAGTGCTCAGGGTGATCGGTGCTCAGTCCTCAGTGTGCTCAGTACTCAGGGTGCTGGGTGCTCAGTACTCAGGGTGCTGGGTGCTCAGTGCTCAGGGTGATCGGTGCTCAGTCCTCAGGGTGCTCAGTACTCAGGGTGCTGGGTGCTTAGTAATCAGGGTGCTGGGTGCTCATTCTCGGGGTGCTGGGTGCTCAGTGCTCGGTGTGCTGTTTTCTCAGTACTCGGGGTGCTGGGTGCTCAGTGCTCAGCGTGCTGGGTGCTCAGTATTCAGGGTACTCGGTTCTCAGTACTCAGGGTGCTGGGTGCTAATTCTCGGGGTGCTGGGTTCTCAGTGCTCGGGGTGCTGGGTGCTCAGTGCTCGGGGTGCTCGGTGCTCAGTACTCAGGGTGCTGGGTGCTCATTACTCAGGGTGCTGGGTGCTCAGTGCTCAGGGTGCTGGGTGCTCAGTGCTCGGGGTGCTGGGTGCTCAGTGCTCAGGGTGCTGGCTGCTCAGTGCTCAGGGTGCTGGGTGCTCAGTACTCAGGGTGCTCGGTGCTCAGTACTCAGGGTGCTCAGCGCTCAGTACTCAGCGTGCTGGGTGCTCAGTGCTCAGGGTCTTTGGTGCTCAGTACTCAGGGTGCTCAGTGCTCTGTACTCAGCGTGCTTTGTGCTCAGTGCTCAGGGTGCTGGGTGCTCAGTACTCACGGTGCTCGGTGCTCAGTACTCGGGGTGCTGGGTGCTCATTACTCAGGGTGCTGGGTGCTCAGTGCTCGGGGTGCTCGGTGCTCAGTACTCTTGGTTCTGGGTGCTCAGTACTCAGGGTGCTAGGTGCTCAGTGCTCGGGGTGCTCGGTGCTCAGTGCTCAGGATGCTCGGTGCTCAGTACTCTTGGTGCTCGGTGCTCAGTACTCAGGGTGCTGGGTGCTCAGTGCTCGGGGTGCTGGGTGCTCAGTACTCAGGGTGCTGGGTGCTCAGTACTCAGGGTGCTGGGTGCTCAGTACTCAGGTTGCTGGGTGCTCAGTGCTTGGGGTGCTGGGTGCTCAGTGTTCAGGGTGCTGGGTGCTTAGTGCTCGGGGTGCTGGGTGCTCAGTACTCGGGGTGCTCAGTGCTCAGTACTCAGGGTGCTGGGTGCTCAGTACTCAGGGTGCTGGGTGCTCAGTACTCAGGGTGCTGGGTGCTCAGTACTCAGGGTGCTGGGTGCTCAGTACTCAGGGTGCTGCGTGCTCAGTGCTCAGGGTGCTGGGTGCTCAGTACTCAGGGTGCTGGGTGCTCAGTACTCAGGGTGCTGGGTGCTCAGTGCTCAGGGTGATCGGTGCTCAGTCCTCAGTGTGCTCAGTACCCAGGGTGCTGGGTGCTCAGTGCTCGGGGTGCTGGGTGCTCAGTGCTGAGTGTGCTGTGTGCTCTGTGATCGGGGTGCTGGGTGCTCAGTACTCAGGGTGCTCAGTGCTCGGGGAGCTCGGTGCTCAGTACTGAGGGTGCTGGGTGCTCAGTACTCAGTGCTTGGTGTCCTGGGTGCTCCGTGCTTGGGGTGCTGGGTGATCAGCGCTCAGGGTGCTTAGTGCTCAGTACTCAGGGTGCTCAGTGCTCGGGGTGCTGGGTGCTCAGTACTCAGGGTTCTCGGTGCTCAGTACTCAGGGTGCTGGGTGCTCAGTGCTCAGGGTGCTGGGTGCTCTGTACTCGGGGTGCTCGGTGCTCAGTACTCAGGATGCTGGGTGCTCAGTGCTCAGGGTGCTCGATGCTCAGTAGGTTGGGTGCTCAGTACTCAGGGTGCTTGATGCTCAGTACTCAGGGTGCAGGGTGCTCAGTGCTCAGGGTGCTGGGTGCTCAGTGCTCGGGGTGCTAGGTGCTCAGTACTCAGGGTGCTCAGTACTCAGGGTGCTGTGTGCTCAGGGCTCTGGGTGCTGGGTGCTCAGTACTCAGGGTGCTGCGTGCTCAGTGCTCGGGTTGCTAGGTGCTCAGTGCTCAGGGTGCTGGGTGCTCAGTACTCGGGGTGCTCGGTGCTCAGTACTCAGGGTGCTGGGTGCTCAGTACTGAGGGTGCTGGGTGCTCAGTGCTCAGGGTGATCGGTGCTCAGTCCTCAGGGTGCTCAGTACTCAGGGTGCTGGGTGCTCAGTACTCAGGGTGCTGGGTGCTCATTCTCGGGGTGCTGGGTGCTCAGTGCTCGGTGTGCTGTTTGCTCAGTACTCGGGGTGCTGGGTGCTCAGTGCTCAGCGTGCTGCGTGCTCAGTACTGAGGGTACTCGGTTCTCAGTACTCAGGGTGCTGGGTGCTAATTCTCGGGGTGCTGGGTTCTCAGTGCTCGGGGTGCTGGGTGCTCAGTGCTCGGGGTGCTCGGTGCTCAGTACTCAGGGTGCTGGGTGCTCAGTACTCGGGGTGCTGGGTGCTCAGTGCTCAGGGTGCTGGGTGCTCAGTGCTCGGGGAGCTGGGTGCTCAGTGCTCAGGGTGCTGGCTGCTCAGTGCTCAGGGTGCTGGGTGCTCAGTTCTCAGGGTGCTCGGTGCTCAGTACTCAGGGTGCTCAGCGCTCAGTACTCAACGTGCTGGGTGCTCAGTGCTCAGGGTCCTTGGTGCTCAGTACTCAGGGTGCTCAGTGCTCAGTACTCAGCGTGCTTTGTGCTCAGTGCTCAGGGTGCTGGGTGCTCAGTACTCAGGGTGCTGGGTGCTCAGTACTCACGGTGCTCGGTGCTCAGTACTCGGGGTGCTGGGTGCTCATTACTCAGGGTGCTGGGTGCTCAGTGCTCGGGGTGCTCGGTGCTCAGTACTCTTGGTTCTGGGTGCTCAGTACTCAGGGTGCTAGGTGCTCAGTGCTCGGGGTGCTCGGTGCTCAGTGCTCGGGATGCTCGGTGCTCAGTACTCTTGGTGCTCGGTGCTCAGTACTCAGGGTGCTGGGTGCTCAGTGCTCGGGGTGCTGGGTGCTCAGTACTCAGGGTGCTGGGTGCTCAGTACTCAGGGTGCTGGGTGCTCAGTACTCAGGTTGCTGGGTGCTCAGTGCTTGGGGTGCTGGGTGCTCAGTGTTCAGGGTGCTGGGTGCTTAGTGCTCGGGGTGCTGGGTGCTCAGTACTCGGGGTGCTCAGTGCTCAGTACTCAGGGTGCTGGGTGCTCAGTACTCAGGGTGCTGGGTGCTCAGTACTCAGGGTGCTGGGTGCTCAGTACTCAGGGTGCTGGGTGCTCAGTACTCAGGGTGCTGCGTGCTCAGTGCTCAGGGTGCTGGGTGCTCAGTACTCAGGGTGCTGGGTGCTCAGTACTCAGGGTGCTGGGTGCTCAGTGCTCAGGGTGATCGGTGCTCAGTCCTCAGTGTGCTCAGTACTCAGGGTGCTGGGTGCTCAGTGCTCGGGGTGCTGGGTGCTCAGTGCTGAGGGTGCTGTGTGCTCTGTGATCGGGGTGCTGGGTGCTCAGTACTCAGGGTGCTCAGTGCTCGGGGAGCTCGGTGCTCAGTACTCAGGGTGCTGGGTGCTCAGTACTAAGTGCTGGGTGTCCTGGGTGCTCCGTGCTTGGGGTGCTTTGTGATCAGCGCTCAGGGTGCTTAGTGCTCAGTACTCAGGGTGCTCAGTGCTCGGGGTGCTGGGTGCTCAGTACTCAGGGTTCTCGGTGCTCAGTACTCAGGGTGCTGGGTGCTCAGTGCTCGGGGTGCTCGGTGCTCAGTACTCAGGGTGCTGGGTGCTCAGTACTCGGGGTGCTGGGTGCTCAGTGCTCAGGGTGCTGGGTGCTCAGTGCTCGGTGTGGTGGGTGCTCAGTGCTCAGGGTGCTGGCTGCTCAGTGCTCAGGGTGCTGGGTGCTCAGTACTCAGGGTGCTCGGTGCTCAGTACTCAGGGTGCTCAGTGCTCAGTGCTCAGGGTCCTTGGTGCTCAGTACTCAGAGTGCTCAGTGCTCAGTACTCAGCGTGCTTTGTGCTCAGTGCTCAGGGTGCTGGGTGCTCAGTACTCAGGGTGCTGGGTGCTCAGTACTCACGGTGCTCGGTGCTCAGTACTCGGGGTGCTGGGTGCTCATTACTCAGGGTGCTGGGTGCTCAGTGCTCGGGGTGCTCGGTGCTCAGTACTCTTGGTGCTGGGTGCTCAGTACTCAGGGTGCTGGGTGCTCAGTGCTCGGGGTGCTCGGTGCTCAGTGCTCAGGATGCTCGGTGCTCAGTACTCTTGGTGCTGGGTGCTCAGTACTCAGGGTGCTGGGTGCTCAGTGCTCGGGGTGCTGGGTGCGCAGTCCTCAGGGTGCTGGGTGCTCAGGGCTTGGGTGCTGGGTGCTCAGTGTTCAGGGTGCTGGGTGCTCAGTACTCAGGCTGCTGGGTGCTCAGTACTCAGGGTGCTGGGTGCTCAGTGCTTGGGGTGCTGGGTTCTCAGTGTTCAGGGTGCTGGGTGCTCAGTGCTCGGGGTGCTGGGTGCTCAGTACTCGGGGTGCTCGGTGCTCAGTACTCAGGGTGCTGGGTGCTCAGTACTCAGGGTGCTGGGTGCTCAGTACTCAGGGTGCTGGGTGCTCAGTACTCAGGGTGCTGGGTGCTCAGTGCTCAGGGTGCTGGGTGCTCAGTACTCAGTGTGCTGGGTGCTCAGTGCTCAGGGTGCTGGGTGCTCAGTGCTCGGAGTGCTCGGTGCTCAGTACTCAGGGTGCTGGGTGCTCAGTACTCAGGGTGCTGGGTGCTCAGTGCTCAGGGTGATCGGTGCTCAGTCCTCAGTGTGCTCAGTACTCAGGGTGCTGGGTGCTCAGTACTCAGGGTGCTGGGTGCTCAGTGCTCAGGGTGATCGGTGCTCAGTCCTCAGGGTGCTCAGTACTCAGGGTGCTGGGTGCTTAGTAATCAGGGTGCTGGGTGCTCATTCTCGGGGTGCTGGGTGCTCAGTGCTCGGTGTGCTGTTTTCTCAGTACTCGGGGTGCTGGGTGCTCAGTGCTCAGCGTGCTGGGTGCTCAGTATTCAGGGTACTCGGTTCTCAGTACTCAGGGTGCTGGGTGCTAATTCTCGGGGTGCTGGGTTCTCAGTGCTCGGGGTGCTGGGTGCTCAGTGCTCGGGGTGCTCGGTGCTCAGTACTCAGGGTGCTGGGTGCTCATTACTCAGGGTGCTGGGTGCTCAGTGCTCAGGGTGCTGGGTGCTCAGTGCTCGGGGTGCTGGGTGCTCAGTGCTCAGGGTGCTGGCTGCTCAGTGCTCAGGGTGCTGGGTGCTCAGTACTCAGGGTGCTCGGTGCTCAGTACTCAGGGTGCTCAGCGCTCAGTACTCAGCGTGCTGGGTGCTCAGTGCTCAGGGTCCTTGGTGCTCAGTACTCAGGGTGCTCAGTACTCAGCGTGCTTTGTGCTCAGTGCTCAGGGTGCTGGGTGCTCAGTACTCAGGGTGCTGGGTGCTCAGTACTCAGGGTGCTGGGTGCTCAGTACTCAGGTTGCTGGGTGCTCAGTGCTTGGGGTGCTGGGTGCTCAGTGTTCAGGGTGCTGGGTGCTCAGTGCTCGGGGTGCTGGGTGCTCAGTACTCGGGGTGCTCGGTGCTCAGTACTCAGGGTGCTGGGTGCTCAGTACTCAGGGTGCTGGGTGCTCAGTACTCAGGGTGCTGGGTGCTCAGTACTCAGGGTGCTGGGTGCTCAGTACTCAGGGTGCTGCGTGCTCAGTGCTCAGGGTGCTGGGTGCTCAGTACTCAGGGTGCTGGGTGCTCAGTACTCAGGGTGCTGGGTGCTCAGTGCTCAGGGTGATCGGTGCTCAGTCCTCAGTGTGCTCAGTACTCAGGCTGCTGGGTGCTCAGTGCTCGGGGTGATGGGTGCTCAGTGCTGAGGGTGCTGTGTGCTCTGTGATCGGGGTGCTGGGTGCTCAGTACTCAGGGTGCTCAGTGCTCGGGGAGCTCGGTGCTCAGTACTCAGGGTGCTGGGTGCTCAGTACTCAGTGCTCGGGGTCCTGGGTGCTCCGTGCTTGGGGTGCTGGGTGCTCAGCACTCAGGGTGCTTAGTGCTCAGTACTCAGGGTGCTCAGTGCTCGGGGTGCTGGGTGCTCAGTACGCAGGGTTCTGGGTGCTCAGTACTCAGGGTGCTGGTTGCTCAGTGCTCAGGGTGCTGGGTGCTCAGTACTCGGGGTGCTCGGTGCTCAGTACTCAGGGTGCTGGGTGCTCAGTGCTCGGGGTGCTCGATGCTCAGTACGTTGGGTGCTCAGTACTCAGGGTGCTGGGTGCTCAGTGCTCAGGGTGCTGGGTGCTCAGTGCTCAGGGTGCTGGGAGCTCAGTGCTCAGGGTGCTTGATGCTCAGTACTCAGGGTGCTGGGTGCTCAGTGCTCAGGGTGCTGGGTGCTCAGTGCTCGGGGTGCTAGGTGCTCAGTACTCAGGGTGCTCAGTACTCAGGTTGCTGTGTGCTCAGGGCTCGGGGTGCTGGGTGCTCAGTACTCAGGGTGCTGCGTGCTCAGTGCTCGGGTTGCTAGGTGCTCAGTGCTCAGGGTGCTGGGTGCTCAGTACTCGGGGTGCTCGGTGCTCAGTACTCAGCGTGCTGGGTGCTCAGTACTCAGGGTGCTGGGTGCTCAGTGCTCAGCGTGATCGGTGCTCAGTCCTCAGGGTGCTCAGTACTCAGGGTGCTGGGTGCTCAGTACTCAGGGTGCTGGGTGCTCATTCTCGGGGTGCTGGGTGCTCAGTGCTCAGTGTGCTGTTTGCTCAGTACTCGGGGTGCTGGGTGCTCAGTGCTCAGCGTGCTGGGTGCTCAGTACTGAGGGTACTCGGTTCTCAGTACTCAGGGTGCTGGGTGCTAATTCTCGGGGTGCTGGGTTCTCAGTGCTCGGGGTGCTGGGTGCTCAGTGCTCGGGGTGCTCGGTGCTCAGTACTCAGGGTGCTGGTTGCTCAGTACTCGGGGTGCTGGGTGCTCAGTGCTGAGGGTGCTGGGTGCTCAGTGCTCGGGGAGCTGGGTGCTCAGTGCTCAGGGTGCTGGCTGCTCAGTGCTCAGGGTGCTGGGTGCTCAGTACTCAGGGTGCTCGGTGCTCAGTACTCAGGGTGCTCAGCGCTCAGTACTCAGCGTGCTGGGTGCTCAGTGCTCAGGGTCCTTGGTGCTCAGTACTCAGGGTGCTCAGTGCTCAGTACTCAGCATGCTTTTTGCTCAGTGCTCAGGGTGCTGGGTGCTCAGTACTCAGGGTGCTGGGTGCTCAGTACTCACGGTGCTCGGTGCTCAGTACTCGGGGTGCTGGGTGCTCATTACTCAGGGTGCTGGGTGCTCAGTGCTCGGGGTGCTCGGTGCTCAGTACTCTTGGTTCTGGGTGCTCAGTACTCAGGGTGCTAGGTGCTCAGTGCTCGGGGTGCTCGGTGCTCAGTGCTCAGGATGCTCGGTGCTCAGTACTCTTGGTGCTCGGTGCTCAGTACTCAGGGTGCTGGGTGCTCAGTGCTCGGGGTGCTGGGTGCTCAGTACTCAGGGTGCTGGGTGCTCTGTACTCAGGGTGCTGGGTGCTCAGTACTCAGGGTGCTGCGTGCTCAGTGCTCAGGGTGCTGGGTGCTCAGTACTCAAGGTGCTGGGTGCTCAGTACTCAGGGTGCTGGGTGCTCAGTGCTCAGGGTGATCGGTGCTCAGTCCTCAGTGTGCTCAGTACTCAGGGTGCTGGGTGCTCAGTGCTCGGGGTGCTGGGTGCTCAGTGCTGAGGGTGCTGTGTGCTCTGTGATCGGGGTGCTGGGTGCTCAGTACTCAGGGTGCTCAGTGCTCGGGGAGCTCGGTGCTCAGTACTCAGGGTGCTGGGTGCTCAGTACTCAGTGCTCGGGGTCCTGGGTGCTCCGTGCTAGGGGTGCTGGGTGCTCAGCACTCAGGGTGCTTAGTGCTCAGTACTCAGGGTGCTCAGTGCTCGGGGTGCTGGGTGCTCAGTACGCAGGGTTCTGGGTGCTCAGTACTCAGGGTGCTGGGTGCTTAGTGCTCAGGGTGCTGGGTGCTCAGTACTCGGGGTGCTCGGTGCTCAGTACTCAGGGTGCTGGGTGCTCAGTGCTCGGGGTGCTCGATGCTCAGTACGTTGGGTGCTGGGTGCTCAGTACTCAGGGTGCTGGGTGCTCAGTACTCAGGGTGCTGGGTGCTCAGTACTCAGGGTGCTGGGTGCTCAGTACTCAGGGTGCTGCGTGCTCAGTGCTCAGGGTGCTGGGTGCTCAGTACTCAGGGTGCTGGGTGCTCAGTACTCAGGGTGCTGGGTGCTCAGTGCTCAGGGTGATCGGTGCTCAGTCCTCAGTGTGCTCAGTACTCAGGGTGCTGGGTGCTCAGTGCTCGGGGTGCTGGGTGCTCAGTGCTGAGGGTGCTGTGTGCTCTGTGATCGGGGTGCTGGGTGCTCAGTACTCAGGGTGCTGGGTGCTCAGTACTCAGTGCTTGGTGTCCTGGGTGCTCCGTGCTTGGGGTGCTGGGTGATCAGCGCTCAGGGTGCTTAGTGCTCAGTACTCAGGGTGCTCAGTGCTCAGGGTGCTGGGTGCTCAGTACCCAGGGTTCTCGGTGCTCAGTACTCAGGGTGCTGGGTGCTCAGTGCTCAGGGTGCTGGGTGCTCAGTACTCGGGGTGCTCGGTGCTCAGTACTCAGGATGCTGGGTGCTCAGTGCTCGGGGTGCTCGATGCTCAGTAGGTTGGGTGCTCAGTACTCAGGGTGCTGGGTGCTCAGTGCTCAGGGTCCTGGGTGCTCAGTGCTCAGGGTGCTGGGTGCTCAGTGCTCAGGGTGCTTGATGCTCAGTACTCAGGGTGCAGGGTGCTCAGTGCTCAGGGTGCTGGGTGCTCAGTGCTCGGGGTGCTAGGTGCTCAGTACTCAGGGTGCTCAGTACTCAGGGTGCTGTGTGCTCAGGGCTCGGGGTGCTGGGTGCTCAGTACTCAGGGTGCTGCGTGCTCAGTGCTCGGGTTGCTAGGTGCTCAGTGCTCAGGGTGCTGGGTGCTCAGTACTCGGGGTGCTCGGTGCTCAGTACTCAGGGTGCTGGGTGCTCAGTACTGAGGGTGCTGGGTGCTCAGTGCTCAGGGTGATCGGTGCTCAGTCCTCAGGGTGCTCAGTACTCAGGGTGCTGGGTGCTCAGTACTCAGGGTGCTGGGTGCTCATTCTCGGGGTGCTGGGTGCTCAGTGCTCGGTGTGCTGTTTGCTCAGTACTCGGGGTGCTGGGTGCTCAGTGCTCAGCGTGCTGGGTGCTCAGTACTGAGGGTACTCGGTTCTCAGTACTCAGGGTGCTGGGTGCTAATTCTCGGGGTGCTGGGTTCTCAGTGCTCGGGGTGCTGGGTGCTCAGTGCTCGGGGTGCTCGGTGCTCAGTACTCAGGGTGCTGGGTGCTCAGTACTCGGGGTGCTGGGTGCTCAGTGCTCAGGGTGCTGGGTGCTCAGTGCTCGGGGAGCTGGGTGCTCAGTGCTCAGGGTGCTGGCTGCTCAGTGCTCAGGGTGCTGGGTGCTCAGTACTCAGGGTGCTCGGTGCTCAGTACTCAGGGTGCTCAGCGCTCAGTACTCAGCGTGCTGGGTGCTCAGTGCTCAGGGTCCTTGGTGCTCAGTACTCAGGGTGCTCAGTGCTCAGTACTCAGCGTGCTTTGTGCTCAGTGCTCAGGGTGCTGGGTGCTCAGTACTCAGGGTGCTGGGTGCTCAGTACTTACGGTGCTCGGTGCTCAGTACTCAGGGTGCTGGGTGCTCATTACTCAGGGTGCTGGGTGCTCAGTGCTCGGGGTGCTCGGTGCTCAGTACTCTTGGTTCTGGGTGCTCAGTACTCAGGGTGCTAGGTGCTCAGTGCTCGGGGTGCTCAGTGCTCAGTGCTCAGGATGCTCGGTGGTCAGTACTCTTGGTGCTCGGTGCTCAGTACTCAGGGTGCTGGATGCTCAGTGCTCGGGGTGCTGGGTGCTCAGTACTCAGGGTGCTGGGTGCTCAGTACTCAGGGTGCTGGGTGCTCAGTACTCAGGTTGCTGGGTGCTCAGTGCTTGGGGTGCTGGGTGCTCAGTGTTCAGGGTGCTGGGTGCTTAGTGCTCGGGGTGCTGGGTGCTCAGTACTCGGGGTGCTCAGTGCTCAGTACTCAGGGTGCTGGGTGCTCAGTACTCAGGGTGCTGGGTGCTCAGTACTCAGGGTGCTGGGTGCTCAGTACTCAGGGTGCTGGGTGCTCAGTGCTCAGGGTGCTGGGTGCTCAGTACTCAGGGTGATGGGTGCTCAGTACTCAGGGTGCTGGGTGCTCAGTGCTCAGGGTGATCGGTGCTCAGTCCTCAGTGTGCTCAGTACTCAGGGTGCTGGGTGCTCAGTGCTCGGGGTGCTGGGTGCTCAGTGCTGAGGGTGCTGTGTGCTCTGTGATCGGGGTGCTGGGTGCTCAGTACTCAGGGTGCTCAGTGCTCGGGGAGCTCGGTGCTCAGTACTCAGGGTGCTGGGTGCTCAGTACTAAGTGCTGGGTGTCCTGGGTGCTCCGTGCTTGGGGTGCTGGGTGATCAGCGCTCAGGGTGCTTAGTGCTCAGTACTCAGGGTGCTCAGTGCGCGGGGTGCTTTGTGCTCAGTACTCAGGGTTCTCGGTGCTCAGTACTCAGGGTGCTGGGTGCTCAGTGCTCAGCGTGCTGGGTGCTCAGTACTCGGGGTGCTCGGTGCTCAGTACTCAGGATGCTGGGTGCTCAGTGCTCGGGGTGCTCGATGCTCAGTAGGTTGGGTGCTCAGTACTCAGGGTGCTGGGTGCTCAGTGCTCAGGGTCCTGGGTGCTCAGTGCTCAGGGTGCTGGGTGCTCAGTGCTCAGGGTGCTTGATGCTCAGTACTCAGGGTGCAGGGTGCTCAGTGCTCAGGGTGCTGGGTGCTCAGTGCTCGGGGTGCTAGGTGCTCAGTACTCAGGGTGCTCAGTACTCAGGGTGCTGTGTGCTCAGGGCTCGGAGAGCTGGGTGCTCAGTACTCAGGGTGCTGCGTGCTCAGTGCTCGGGTTGCTAGGTGCTCAGTGCTCAGGGTGCTGGGTGCTCAGTACTCGGGGTGCTCGGTGCTCAGTACTCAGGGTGCTGGGTGCTCAGTACTCAGGGTGCTGGGTGCTCAGTGCTCAGGGTGATAGGTGCTCAGTCCTCAGGGTGCTCAGTACTCAGGGTGCTGGGTGCTCAGTACTCAGGGTGCTGGGTGCTCATTCTCGGGGTGCTGGGTGCTCAGTGCTCGGTGTGCTGTTTGCTCAGTACTCGGGGTGCTGGGTGCTCAGTGCTCAGCGTGCTGGGTGCTCAGTACTGAGGGTACTCGGTTCTCAGTACTCAGGGTGCTGGGTGCTAATTCTCGGGGTGCTGGGTTCTCAGTGCTCGGGGTGCTGGGTGCTCAGTTCTCGGGGTGCTCGGTGCTCAGTACTCAGGGTGCTGGGTGCTCAGTACTCGGGGTGCTGGGTGCTCAGTGCTCAGGGTGCTGGGTGCTCAGTGCTCAGGGTGCTGGGTGCTCAGTACTCACGGTGCTCGGTGCTCAGTACTCAGGGTGCTGGGTGCTCAGTACTCAGGGTGCTGGGTGCTCAGTACTCACGGTGCTCGGTGCTCAGTACTCAGGGTGCTGGGTGCTCATTACTCAGGGTGCTGGGTGCTCAGTGCTCGGGGTGCTCGGTGCTCAGTACTCTTGGTTCTGGGTGCTCAGTACTCAGGGTGCTAGGTGCTCAGTGCTCGGGGTGCTCAGTGCTCAGTGCTCAGGATGCTCGGTGGTCAGTACTCTTGGTGCTCGGTGCTCAGTACTCAGGGTGCTGGGTGCTCAGTGCTCGGGGTGCTGGGTGCTCAGTACTCAGGGTGCTGGGTGCTCAGTACTCAGGGTGCTGGGTGCTCAGTACTCAGGTTGCTGGGTGCTCAGTGCTTGGGGTGCTGGGTGCTCAGTGTTCAGGGTGCTGGGTGCTTAGTGCTCGGGGTGCTGGGTGCTCAGTACTCGGGGTGCTCAGTGCTCAGTACTCAGGGTGCTGGGTGCTCAGTACTCAGGGTGCTGGGTGCTCAGTACTCAGGGTGCTGGGTGCTCAGTACTCAGGGTGCTGGGTGCTCAGTGCTCAGGGTGCTGGGTGCTCAGTACTCAGGGTGATGGGTGCTCAGTACTCAGGGTGCTGGGTGCTCAGTGCTCAGGGTGATCGGTGCTCAGTCCTCAGTGTGCTCAGTACTCAGGGTGCTGGGTGCTCAGTGCTCGGGGTGCTGGGTGCTCAGTGCTGAGGGTGCTGTGTGCTCTGTGATCGGGGTGCTGGGTGCTCAGTACTCAGGGTGCTCAGTGCTCGGGGAGCTCGGTGCTCAGTACTCAGGGTGCTGGGTGCTCAGTACTAAGTGCTGGGTGTCCTGGGTGCTCCGTGCTTGGGGTGCTGGGTGATCAGCGCTCAGGGTGCTTAGTGCTCAGTACTCAGGGTGCTCAGTGCGCGGGGTGCTTTGTGCTCAGTACTCAGGGTTCTCGGTGCTCAGTACTCAGGGTGCTGGGTGCTCAGTGCTCAGGGTGCTGGGTGCTCAGTACTCGGGGTGCTCGGTGCTCAGTACTCAGGATGCTGGGTGCTCAGTGCTCGGGGTGCTCGATGCTCAGTAGGTTGGGTGCTCAGTACTCAGGGTGCTGGGTGCTCAGTGCTCAGGGTCCTGGGTGCTCAGTGCTCAGGGTGCTGGGTGCTCAGTGCTCAGGGTGCTTGATGCTCAGTACTCAGGGTGCAGGGTGCTCAGTGCTCAGGGTGCTGGGTGCTCAGTGCTCGGGGTGCTAGGTGCTCAGTACTCAGGGTGCTCAGTACTCAGGGTGCTGTGTGCTCAGGGCTCGGAGAGCTGGGTGCTCAGTACTCAGCGTGCTGGGTGCTCAGTGCTCAGGGTCCTTGGTGCTCAGTACTCAGGGTGCTCAGTGCTCAGTACTCAGCGTGCTTTGTGCTCAGTGCTCAGGGTGCTGGGTGCTCAGTACTCAGGGTGCTGGGTGCTCAGTACTCACGTTGCTCGGTGCTCAGTACTCAGGGTGCTGGGTGCTCATTACTCAGGGTGCTGGGTGCTCAGTGCTCGGGGTGCTCGGTGCTCAGTACTCTTGGTTCTGGGTGCTCAGTACTCAGGGTGCTAGGTGTTCAGTGCTCGGGGTGCTCGGTGCTCAGTGCTCAGGATGCTCGGTGGTCAGTACTCTTGGTGCTCGGTGCTCAGTACTCAGGGTGCTGGGTGCTCAGTGCTCGGGGTGCTGGGTGCTCAGTACTCAGGGTGCTGGGTGCTCAGTACTCAGGGTGCTGGGTGCTCAGTACTCAGGTTGCTGGGTTCTCAGTGCTTGGGGTGCTGGGTGCTCAGTGTTCAGGGTGCTGGGTGCTTAGTGCTCGGGGTGCTGGGTGCTCAGTACTCGGGGTGCTCAGTGCTCAGTACTCAGGGTGCTGGGTGCTCAGTACTCAGGGTGCTGGGTGCTCAGTACTCAGGGTGCTGGGTGCTCAGTACTCAGGGTGCTGGGTGCTCAGTACTCAGGGTGCTGCGTGCTCAGTGCTCAGGGTGCTGGGTGCTCAGTACTCAGGGTGCTGGGTGCTCAGTACTCAGGGTGCTGGGTGCTCAGTGCTCAGGGTGCTGGGTTCTCAGTGCTCGGGGTGCTCAGTACTCAGGGTGCTGGGTGCTCAGTGCTCGGGGTGCTGGGTGCTCAGTGCTGAGGGTGCTGTGTGCTCTGTGATCGGGGTGCTGGGTGCTCAGTACTCAGGGTGCTCAGTGCTCGGGGAGCTCGCTGCTCAGTACTCAGGGTGCTGGGTGCTCAGTACTAAGTGCTGGGTGTACTGGGTGCTCCGTGCTTGGGGTGCTGGGTGATCAGCGCTCAGGGTGCTTAGTGCTCAGTACTCAGGGTGCTCAGTGCGCGGGGTGGTGGGTGCTCAGTACTCAGGGTTCTCGGTGCTGGGTGCTCAGTGCTCAGGGTGCTGGGTGCTCAGTACTCGGGGTGCTCGGTGCTCAGTACTCAGGATGCTGGGTGCTCAGTGCTCGGGGTGCTCGATGCTCAGTAGGTTGGGTGCTCAGTACTCAGGGTGCTGGGTGCTCAGTGCTCAGGGTGCTGGGTGCTCAGTGCTCAGGGTGCTGGGTGCTCAGTGCTCAGGGTGCTTGATGCTCAGTACTCAGGGTGCAGGGTGCTCAGTGCTCAGGGTGCTGGGTGCTCAGTGCTCGGGGTGCTAGGTGCTCAGTACTCAGGGTGCTCAGTACTCAGGGTGCTGTGTGCTCAGGGCTCGGAGTGCTGGGTGCTCAGTACTCAGGGTGCTGCGTGCTCAGTGCTCGGGTTGCTAGGTGCTCAGTGCTCAGGGTGTTGGGTGCTCAGTACTCAGGGTGCTGGGTGCTCAGTACTCAGGGTGCTGGGTGCTCAGTGCTCAGGGTGATAGGTGCTCAGTCCTCAGGGTGCTCAGTACTCAGGGTGCTGGGTGCTCAGTACTCAGGGTGCTGGGTGCTCATTCTCGGGGTGCTGGGTGCTCAGTGCTCGGTGTGCTGTTTGCTCAGTACTCGGGGTGCTGGGTGCTCAGTGCTCAGCGTGCTGGGTGCTCAGTACTGAGGGTACTCGGTTCTCAGTACTCAGGGTGCTGGGTGCTAATTCTCGGGGTGCTGGGTTCTCAGTGCTCGGGGTGCTGGGTGCTCAGTTCTCGGGGTGCTCGGTGCTCAGTACTCAGGGTGCTGGGTGCTCAGTACTCGGGGTGCTGGGTGCTCAGTGCTCAGGGTGCTGGGTGCTCAGTGCTCGGGGAGCTGGGTGCTCAGTGCTCAGGGTGCTGGCTGCTCAGTGCTCAGGGTGCTGGGTGCTCAGTACTCAGGGTGCTCGGTGCTCAGTACTCAGGGTGCTCAGCGCTCAGTACTCAGCGTGCTGGGTGCTCAGTGCTCAGGGTCCTTGGTGCTCAGTACTCAGGGTGCTCAGTGCTCAGTACTCAGCGTGCTTTGTGCTCAGTGCTCAGGGTGCTGGGTGCTCAGTACTCAGGGTGCTGGGTGCTCAGTACTCACGGTGCTCGGTGCTCAGTACTCGGGGTGCTGGGTGCTCATTACTCAGGGTGCTGAGTGCTCAGTGCTCGGGGTGCTCGGTGCTCAGTACTCTTGGTTCTGGGTGCTCAGTACTCAGGGTGCTAGGTGCTCAGTGCTCGGGGTGCTGGGTGCTCAGTGCTCGGGGTGCTGGGTGCTCAGTACTCAGGGTGCTGTGTGCTCAGTACTCTGGGTGCTGGGTGCTCAGTACTCAGGTTGCTGGGTGCTCAGTGCTTGGGGTGCTGGGTGCTCAGTGTTCAGGGTGCTGGGTGCTTAGTGCTCGGGGTGCTCGGTGCTCAGTACTCAGGGTGCTGGGTGCTCAGTGCTCGGGGTGCTCGATGCTCAGTACGTTGGGTGCTCAGTACTCAGGGTGCTGGGTGCTCAGTCCTCAGGGTGCTGGGTGCTCAGTGCTCAGGGTGCTGGGTGCTCAGTGCTCAGGGTGCTTGATGCTCAGTACTCAGGGTGCAGGGTGCTCAGTGCTCAGGGTGCTGGGTGCTCAGTGCTCGGGGTGCTAGGTGCTCAGTACTCAGGGTGCTCAGTACTCAGGGTGCTGTGTGCTCAGGGCTCGGGGTGCTGGGTGCTCAGTACTCAGGGTGCTGCGTGCTCAGTGCTCGGGTTGCTAGGTGCTCAGTGCTCAGGGTGCTGGGTGCTCAGTACTCGGGGTGCTCGGTGCTCAGTACTCAGGGTGCTGGGTGCTCTGTACTCAGGGTGCTGGGTGCTCAGTGCTCAGCGTGATCGGTGCTCAGTTCTCAGGGTGCTCAGTACTCAGGGTGCTGGGTGCTCAGTACTCAGGGTGCTGGGTGCTCATTCTCGGGGTGCTGGGTGCTCAGTGCTCGGTGTGCTGTTTGCTCAGTACTCGGGGTGCTGGGTGCTCAGTGCTCAGCGTGCTGGGTGCTCAGTACTGAGGGTACTCGGTTCTCAGTACTCAGGGTGCTGGGTGCTAATTCTCGGGGTGCTGTGTTCTCAGTGCTCGGGGTGCTGGGTGCTCAGTGCTCGGGGTGCTCGGTGCTCAGTACTCAGGGTGCTGGGTGCTCAGTACTCGGGGTGCTGGGTGCTCAGTGCTCAGGGTGCTGGGTGCTCAGTGCTCGGGGAGCTGGGTGCTCAGTGCTCAGGGTGCTGGCTGCTCAGTGCTCAGGGTGCTGGGTGCTCAGTACTCAGGGTGCTCGGTGCTCAGTACTCAGGGTGCTCAGCGCTCAGTACTCAGCGTGCTGGGTGCTCAGTGCTCAGAGTCCTTGGTGCTCAGTACTCAGGGTGCTCAGTGCTCTGTACTCAGCGTGCTTTGTGCTCAGTGCTCAGGGTGCTGGGTGCTCAGTACTCAGGGTGCTGGGTGCTCAGTACTCACGGTGCTCGGTGCTCAGTACTCGGGGTGCTGGGTGCTCATTACTCAGGGTGCTGGGTGCTCAGTGCTCGGGGTGCTCGGTGCTCAGTACTCTTGGTTCTGGGTGCTCAGTACTCAGGGTGCTAGGTGCTCAGTGCTCGGGGTGCTCGGTGCTCAGTGCTCAGGATGCTCGGTGGTCAGTACTCTTGGTGCTCGGTGCTCAGTACTCAGGGTGCTGGGTGCTCAGTGCTCGGGGTGCTGGGTGCTCAGTACTCAGGGTGCTGGGTGCTCAGTACTCAGGGTGCTGGGTGCTCAGTACTCAGGTTGCTGGGTGCTCAGTGCTTGGGGTGCTGGGTGCTCAGTGTTCAGGGTGCTGGGTGCTTAGTGCTCGGGGTGCTGGGTGCTCAGTACTCGGGGTGCTCAGTGCTCAGTACTCAGGGTGCTGGGTGCTCAGTACTCAGGGTGCTGGGTGCTCAGTACTCAGGGTGCTGGGTGCTCAGTACTCAGGGTGCTGGGTGCTCAGTACTCAGGGTGCTGCGTGCTCAGTGCTCAGGGTGCTGGGTGCTCAGTACTCAGGGTGCTGGGTGCTCAGTACTCAGGGTGCTGGGTGCTCAGTGCTCAGGGTGATCGGTGCTCAGTCCTCAGTGTGCTCAGTACTCAGGGTGCTGGGTGCTCAGTGCTCGGGGTGCTGGGTGCTCAGTGCTGAGTGTGCTGTGTGCTCTGTGATCGGGGTGCTGGGTGCTCAGTACTCAGGGTGCTCAGTGCTCGGGGAGCTCGGTGCTCAGTACTCAGGGTGCTGGGTGCTCAGTACTAAGTGCTGGGTGTCCTGGGTGCTCCGTGCTTGGGGTGCTGGGTGATCAGCGCTCAGGGTGCTTAGTGCTCAGTACTCAGGGTGCTCAGTGCGCGGGGTGCTGGGTGCTCAGTACTCAGGGTTCTCGGTGCTGGGTGCTCAGTGCTCAGGATGCTGGGTGCTCAGTACTCGGGGTGCTCGGTGCTCAGTACTCAGGATGCTGGGTGCTCAGTGCTCGGGGTGCTCGATGCTCAGTAGGTTGGGTGCTCAGTACTCAGGGTGCTGGGTGCTCAGTGCTCAGGGTCCTGGGTGCTCAGTGCTCAGGGTGCTGGGTGCTCAGTGCTCAGGGTGCTTGATGCTCAGTACTCAGGGTGCAGGGTGCTCAGTGCTCAGGGTGCTGGGTGCTCAGTGCTCGGGGTGCTAGGTGCTCAGTACTCAGGGTGCTCAGTACTCAGGGTGCTGTGTGCTCAGGGCTCGGAGTGCTGGGTGCTCAGTACTCAGGGTGCTGCGTGCTCAGTGCTCGGGTTGCTAGGTGCTCAGTGCTCAGGGTGCTGGGTGCTCAGTACTCGGGGTGCTCGGTGCTCAGTACTCAGGGTGCTGGGTGCTCAGTACTCAGGGTGCTGGGTGCTCAGTGCTCAGGGTGATAGGTGCTCAGTCCTCAGGGTGCTCAGTACTCAGGGAGCTGGGTGCTCAGTACTCAGGGTGCTGGGTGCTCAGTAATCAGGGTGCTGGGTGCTCATTCTCGGGGTGCTGGGTGCTCAGTGCTCGGTGTGCTGTTTGCTCAGTACTCGGGGTGCTGGGTGCTCAGTGCTGAGCGTGCTGGGTGCTCAGTACTGAGGGTACTCGGTTCTCAGTACTCAGGGTGCTGGGTGCTAATTCTCGGGGTGCTGGGTTCTCAGTGCTCGGGGTGCTGGGTGCTCAGTTCTCGGGGTGCTCGGTGCTCAGTACTCAGGGTGCTGGGTGCTCAGTACTCGGGGTGCTGGGTGCTCAGTGCTCAGGGTGCTGGGTGCTCAGTGCTCGGGGAGCTGGGTGCTCAGTGCTCAGTGTGCTGGCTGCTCAGTGCTCAGGGTGCTGGGTGCTCAGTACTCAGGGTGCTCGGTGCTCAGTACTCAGGGTGCTCAGCGCTCAGTACTCAGCGTGCTGGGTGCTCAGTGCTCAGGGTCCTTGGTGCTCAGTACTCAGGGTGCTCAGTGCTCAGTACTCAGCGTGCTTTGTGCTCAGTGCTCAGGGTGCTGGGTGCTCAGTACTCAGGGTGCTGGGTGCTCAGTACTCACGGTGCTCGGTGCTCAGTACTCGGGGTGCTGGGTGCTCATTACTCAGGGTGCTGGGTGCTCAGTGCTCGGGGTGCTCGGTGCTCAGTACTCTTGGTTCTGGGTGCTCAGTACTCAGGGTGCTAGGTGCTCAGTGCTCGGGGTGCTGGGTGCTCAGTGCTCGGGGTGCTGGGTGCTCAGTACTCAGGGTGCTGGGTGCTCAGTACTCAGGGTGCTGGGTGCTCAGTACTCAGGTTGCTGGGTGCTCAGTGCTTGGGGTGCTGGGTGCTCAGTGTTCAGGGTGCTGGGTGCTTAGTGCTCGGGGTGCTCGGTGCTCAGTACTCAGGGTGCTGGGTGCTCAGTGCTCGGGGTGCTCGATGCTCAGTACGTTGGGTGCTCAGTACTCAGGGTGCTGGGTGCTCAGTCCTCAGGGTGCTGGGTGCTCAGTGCTCAGGGTGCTGGGTGCTCAGTGCTCAGGGTGCTTGATGCTCAGTACTCAGGGTGCAGGGTGCTCAGTGCTCAGGGTGCTGGGTGCTCAGTGCTCGGGGTGCTAGGTGCTCAGTACTCAGGGTGCTCAGTACTCAGGGTGCTGTGTGCTCAGGGCTCGGGGTGCTGGGTGCTCAGTACTCAGGGTGCTGCGTGCTCAGTGCTCGGGTTGCTAGGTGCTCAGTGCTCAGGGTGCTGGGTGCTCAGTACTCGGGTTGCTCGGTTTTCAGTACTCAGGGTCCTGGGTGCTCTGTACTCAGGGTGCTGGGTGCTCAGTGCTCAGCGTGATCGGTGCTCAGTCCTCAGGGTGCTCAGTACTCAGGGTGCTGGGTGCTCAGTACTCAGGGTGCTGGGTGCTCATTCTCGGGGTGCTGGGTGCTCAGTGCTCGGTGTGCTGTTTGCTCAGTACTCGGGGTGCTGGGTGCTCAGTGCTCAGGGTGCTGGGTGCTCAGTGCTCGGGGTGCTGGGTGCTTAGTGCTCGGGGTGCTGGGTGCTCAGTACTCGGGGTGCTCAGTGCTCAGTACTCAGGGTGCTGGGTGCTCAGTACTCAGGGTGCTGGGTGCTCAGTACTCAGGGTGCTGGGTGCTCAGTACTCAGGGTGCTGGGTGCTCAGTACTCAGGGTGCTGGGTGCTCAGTGCTCAGGGTGATCGGTGCTCAGTCCTCAGTGTGCTCAGTACTCAGGGTGCTGGGTGCTCAGTGCTCGGGGTGCTGGGTGCTCAGTGCTGAGTGTGCTGTGTGCTCTGTGATCGGGGTGCTGGGTGCTCAGTACTCAGGGTGCTCAGTGCTCGGGGAGCTCGGTGCTCAGTACTCAGGGTGCTGGGTGCTCAGTACTCAGTGCTTGGTGTCCTGGGTGCTCCGTGCTTGGGGTGCTGGGTGATCAGCGCTCAGGGTGCTTAGTGCTAAGTACTCAGGGTGCTCAGTGCTCGGGGTGCTGGGTGCTCAGTACTCAGGGTTCTCGGTGCTCAGTACTCAGGGTGCTGGGTGCTCAGTGCTCAGGGTGCTGGGTGCTCTGTACTCGGGGTGCTGGGTGCTCAGTACTCAGGGTGCTGGGTGCTCAGTGCTCAGGGTGATAGGTGCTCAGTCCTCAGGGTGCTCAGTACTCAGGGTGCTGGGTGCTCAGTACTCAGGGTGCTGGGTGCTCAGTACTCAGGGTGCTGGGTGCTCATTCTCGGGGTGCTGGGTGCTCAGTGCTCGGTGTGCTGTTTGCTCAGTACTCGGGGTGCTGGGTGCTCAGTGCTGAGCGTGCTGGGTGCTCAGTACTGAGGGTACTCGGTTCTCAGTACTCAGGGTGCTGGGTGCTAATTCTCGGGGTGCTGGGTTCTCAGTGCTCGGGGTGCTGGGTGCTCAGTTCTCGGGGTGCTCGGTGCTCAGTACTCAGGGTGCTGGGTGCTCAGTACTCGGGGTGCTGGGTGCTCAGTGCTCAGGGTGCTGGGTGCTCAGTGCTCGGGGAGCTGGGTGCTCAGTGCTCAGTGTGCTGGCTGCTCAGTGCTCAGGGTGCTGGGTGCTCAGTACTCAGGGTGCTCGGTGCTCAGTACTCAGGGTGCTCAGCGCTCAGTACTCAGCGTGCTGGGTGCTCAGTGCTCAGGGTCCTTGGTGCTCAGTACTCAGGGTGCTCAGTGCTCAGTACTCAGCGTGCTTTGTGCTCAGTGCTCAGGGTGCTGGGTGCTCAGTACTCAGGGTGCTGGGTGCTCAGTACTCACGGTGCTCGGTGCTCAGTACTCGGGGTGCTGGGTGCTCATTACTCAGGGTGCTGGGTGCTCAGTGCTCGGGGTGCTCGGTGCTCAGTACTCTTGGTTCTGGGTGCTCAGTACTCAGGGTGCTAGGTGCTCAGTGCTCGGGGTGCTGGGTGCTCAGTGCTCGGGGTGCTGGGTGCTCAGTACTCAGGGTGCTGGGTGCTCAGTACTCAGGGTGCTGGGTGCTCAGTACTCAGGTTGCTGGGTGCTCAGTGCTTGGGGTGCTGGGTGCTCAGTGTTCAGAGTGCTGGGTGCTTAGTGCTCGGGGTGCTCGGTGCTCAGTACTCAGGGTGCTGGGTGCTCAGTGCTCGGGGTGCTCGATGCTCAGTACGTTGGGTGCTCAGTACTCAGGGTGCTGGGTGCTCAGTCCTCAGGGTGCTGGGTGCTCAGTGCTCAGGGTGCTGGGTGCTCAGTGCTCAGGGTGCTTGATGCTCAGTACTCAGGGTGCAGGGTGCTCAGTGCTCAGGGTGCTGGGTGCTCAGTGCTCGGGGTGCTAGGTGCTCAGTACTCAGGGTGCTCAGTACTCAGGGTGCTGTGTGCTCAGGGCTCGGGGTGCTGGGTGCTCAGTACTCAGGGTGCTGCGTGCTCAGTGCTCGGGTTGCTAGGTGCTCAGTGCTCAGGGTGCTGGGTGCTCAGTACTCGGGGTGCTCGGTGCTCAGTACTCAGGGTGCTGGGTGCTCTGTACTCAGGGTGCTGGGTGCTCAGTGCTCAGCGTGATCGGTGCTCAGTCCTCAGGGTGCTCAGTACTCAGGGTGCTGGGTGCTCAGTACTCAGGTTGCTGGGTGCTCATTCTCGGGGTGCTGGGTGCTCAGTGCTCGGTGTGCTGTTTGCTCAGTACCCGGGGTGCTGGGTGCTCAGTGCTCAGCGTGCTGGGTGCTCAGTACTGAGGGTACTCGGTTCTCAGTACTCAGGGTGCTGGGTGCTAATTCTCGGGGTGCTGTGTTCTCAGTGCTCGGGGTGCTGGGTGCTCAGTGCTCGGGGTGCTCGGTGCTCAGTACTCAGGGTGCTGGGTGCTCAGTACTCGGGGTGCTGGGTGCTCAGTGCTCAGGGTGCTGGGTGCTCAGTGCTCGGGGAGCTGGGTGCTCAGTGCTCAGGGTGCTGGCTGCTCAGTGCTCAGGGTGCTGGGTGCTCAGTACTCAGGGTGCTCGGTGCTCAGTACTCAGGCTGCTCAGCGCTCAGTACTCAGCGTGCTGGGTGCTCAGTGCTCAGGGTCCTTGGTGCTCAGTACTCAGGGTGCTCAGTGCTCTGTACTCAGCGTGCTTTGTGCTCAGTGCTCAGGGTGCTGGGTGCTCAGTACTCAGGGTGCTGGGTGCTCAGTACTCACGGTGCTCGGTGCTCAGTACTCGGGGTGCTGGGTGCTCATTACTCAGGGTGCTGGGTGCTCAGTGCTCGGGGTGCTCGGTGCTCAGTACTCTTGGTTCTGGGTGCTCAGTACTCAATGTGCTAGGTGCTCAGTGCTCGGGGTGCTCGGTGCTCAGTGCTCAGGATGCTCGGTGCTCAGTACTCTTGGTGCTCGGTGCTCAGTACTCAGGGTGCTGGGTGCTCAGTGCTCGGGGTGCTGGGTGCTCAGTACTCAGGGTGCTGGGTGCTCAGTACTCAGGGTGCTGGGTGCTCAGTACTCAGGTTGCTGGGTGCTCAGTGCTTGGGGTGCTGGGTTCTCAGTGTTCAGGGTGCTGGGTGCTTAGTGCTCGGGGTGCTGGGTGCTCAGTACTCGGGGTGCTCAGTGCTCAGTACTCAGGGTGCTGGGTGCTCAGTACTCAGGGTGCTGGGTGCTCAGTACTCAGGGTGCTGGGTGCTCAGTACTCAGGGTGCTGGGTGCTCAGTACTCAGGGTGCTGCGTGCTCAGTGCTCAGGGTGCTGGGTGCTCAGTACTCAGGGTGCTGGGTGCTCAGTACTCAGGGTGCTGGGTGCTCAGTGCTCAGGGTGATCGGTGCTCAGTCCTCAGTGTGCTCAGTACTCAGGGTGCTGGGTGCTCAGTGCTCGGGGTGCTGGGTGCTCAGTGCTGAGTGTGCTGTGTGCTCTGTGATCGGGGTGCTGGGTGCTCAGTACTCAGGGTGCTCAGTGCTCGGGGAGCTCGGTGCTCAGTACTCAGGGTGCTGGGTGCTCAGTACTCAGTGCTTGGTGTCCTGGGTGCTCCGTGCTTGGGGTGCTGGGTGATCAGCGCTCAGGGTGCTTAGTGCTCAGTACTCAGTGTGCTCAGTGCTCGGGGTGCTGGGTGCTCAGTACTCAGGGTTCTCGGTGCTCAGTACTCAGGGTGCTGGGTGCTCAGTGCTCAGGGTGCTGGGTGCTCTGTACTCGGGGTGCTCGGTGCTCAGTACTCAGGATGCTGGGTGCTCAGTGCTCAGGGTGCTCGATGCTCAGTAGGTTGGGTGCTCAGTACTCAGGGTGCTGGGTGCTCAGTGCTCAGGGTCCTGGGTGCTCAGTGCTCAGGGTGCTGGGTGCTCAGTGCTCAGGGTGCTTGATGCTCAGTACTCAGGGTGCAGGGTGCTCAGTGCTCAGGGTGCTGGGTGCTCAGTGCTCGGGGTGCTAGGTGCTCAGTACTCAGGGTGCTCAGTACTCAGGGTGCTGTGTGCTCAGGGCTCTGGGTGCTGGGTGCTCAGTACTCAGGGTGCTGCGTGCTCAGTGCTCGGGTTGCTAGGTGCTCAGTGCTCAGGGTGCTGGGTGCTCAGTACTCGGGGTGCTCGGTGCTCAGTACTCAGGGTGCTGGGTGCTCAGTACTCAGGGTGCTGGGTGCTCAGTGCTCAGGGTGATCGGTGCTCAGTCCTCAGGGTGCTCAGTACTCAGGGTGCTGGGTGCTCAGTACTCAGGGTGCTGGGTGCTCATTCTCGGGGTGCTGGGTGCTCAGTGCTCGGTGTGCTGTTTGCTCAGTACTCGGGGTGCTGGGTGCTCAGTGCTCAGCGTGCTGGGTGCTCAGTACTGAGGGTACTCGGTTCTCAGTACTCAGGGTGCTGGGTGCTAATTCTCGGGGTGCTGGGTTCTCAGTGCTCGGGGTGCTGGGTGCTCAGTGCTCGGGGTGCTCGGTGCTCAGTACTCAGGGTGCTGGGTGCTCAGTACTCGGGGTGCTGGGTGCTCAGTGCTCAGGGTGCTGGGTGCTCAGTGCTCGGGGAGCTGGGTGCTCAGTGCTCAGAGTGCTGGCTGCTCAGTGCTCAGGGTGCTGGGTGCTCAGTTCTCAGGGTGCTCGGTGCTCAGTACTCAGGGTGCTCAGCGCTCAGTACTCAGCGTGCTGGGTGCTCAGTGCTCAGGGTCCTTGGTGCTCAGTACTCAGGGTGCTCAGTGCTCAGTACTCAGCGTGCTTTGTGCTCAGTGCTCAGGGTGCTGGGTGCTCAGTACTCAGGGTGCTGGGTGCTCAGTACTCACGGTGCTCGGTGCTCAGTACTCGGGGTGCTGGGTGCTCATTACTCAGGGTGCTGGGTGCTCAGTGCTCGGGGTGCTCGGTGCTCAGTACTCTTGGTTCTGGGTGCTCAGTACTCAGGGTGCTAGGTGCTCAGTGCTCGGGGTGCTTGGTGCTCAGTGCTCAGGTTGCTCGGTGCTCAGTACTCTTGGTGCTCGGTGCTCAGTACTCAGGGTGCTGGGTGCTCAGTGCTCGGGGTGCTGGGTGCTAAGTACTCAGGGTGCTGGGTGCTCAGTACTCAGGGTGCTGGGTGCTCAGTACTCAGGTTGCTGGGTGCTCAGTGCTTGGGGTGCTGGGTTCTCAGTGTTCAGGGTGCTGGGTGCTTAGTGCTCAGGGTGCTGGGTGCTCAGTACTCGGGGTGCTCAGTGCTCAGTACTCAGGGTGCTGGGTGCTCAGTACTCAGGGTGCTGGGTGCTCAGTACTCAGGGTGCTGGGTGCTCAGTACTCAGGGTGCTGGGTGCTCAGTACTCAGTGTGCTGCGTGCTCAGTGCTCAGGGTGCTGGGTGCTCAGTACTCAGGGTGCTGGGTGCTCAGTACTCAGGGTGCTGGGTGCTCAGTGCTCAGGGTGATCGGTGCTCAGTCCTCAGTGTGCTCAGTACTCAGGGTGCTGGGTGCTCAGTGCTCGGGGTGCTGGGTGCTCAGTGCTGAGGGTGCTGTGTGCTCTGTGATCGGGGTGCTGGGTGCTCAGTACTCAGGGTGCTCAGTGCTCGGGGAGCTCGGTGCTCAGTACTCAGGGTGCTGGGTGCTCAGTACTAAGTGCTGGGTGTCCTGGGTGCTCCGTGCTTGGGGTGCTTTGTGATCAGCGCTCAGGGTGCTTAGTGCTCAGTACTCAGGGTGCTCAGTGCTCGGGGTGCTGGGTGCTCAGTACTCAGGGTTCTCGGTGCTCAGTACTCAGGGTGCTGGGTGCTCAGTGCTCGGGGTGCTCGGTGCTCAGTACTCAGGGTGCTGGGTGCTCAGTACTCGGGGTGCTGGGTGCTCAGTGCTCAGGGTGCTGGGTGCTCAGTGCTAGGTGTGGTGGGTGCTCAGTGCTCAGGGTGCTGGCTGCTCAGTGCTCAGGGTGCTGGGTGCTCAGTACTCAGGGTGCTCGGTGCTCAGTACTCAGGGTGCTCAGTGCTCAGTGCTCAGGGTCCTTGGTGCTCAGTACTCAGAGTGCTCAGTGCTCAGTACTCAGCGTGCTTTGTGCTCAGTGCTCAGGGTGCTGGGTGCTCAGTACTCAGGGTGCTGGGTGCTCAGTACTCACGGTGCTCGGTGCTCAGTACTCGGGGTGCTGGGTGCTCATTACTCAGGGTGCTGGGTGCTCAGTGCTCGGGGTGCTCGGTGCTCAGTACTCTTGGTGCTGGGTGCTCAGTACTCAGGGTGCTGGGTGCTCAGTGCTCGGGGTGCTCGGTGCTCAGTGCTCAGGATGCTCGGTGCTCAGTACTCTTGGTGCTGGGTGCTCAGTACTCAGGGTGCTGGGTGCTCAGTGCTCGGGGTGCTGGGTGCGCAGTCCTCAGGGTGCTGGGTGCTCAGTGCTTGGGTGCTGGGTGCTCAGTGTTCAGGGTGCTGGGTGCTCAGTACTCAGGCTGCTGGGTGCTCAGTACTCAGGGTGCTGGGTGCTCAGTGCTTGGGGTGCTGGGTTCTCAGTGTTCAGGGTGCTGGGTGCTCAGTGCTCGGGGTGCTGGGTGCTCAGTACTCGGGGTGCTCGGTGCTCAGTACTCAGGGTGCTGGGTGCTCAGTACTCAGGGTGCTGGGTGCTCAGTACTCAGGGTGCTGGGTGCTCAGTACTCAGGGTGCTGGGTGCTCAGTGCTCAGGGTGCTGGGTGCTCAGTACTCAGGGTGCTGGGTGCTCAGTGCTCAGGGTGCTGGGTGCTCAGTGCTCGGAGTGCTCGGTGCTCAGTACTCAGGGTGCTGGGTGCTCAGTACTCAGGGTGCTGGGTGCTCAGTGCTCAGGGTGATCGGTGCTCAGTCCTCAGTGTGCTCAGTACTCAGGGTGCTGGGTGCTCAGTGCTCGGGGTGCTGGGTGCTCAGTGCTGAGGGTGCTGTGTGCTCTGTGATCGGGGTGCTGGGTGCTCAGTACTCAGTGCTCGGGGTCCTGGGTGCTCCGTGCTTGGGGTGCTGGGTGCTCAGCGCTCAGGGTGCTTAGTGCTCAGTACTCAGGGTGCTCAGCGCTCGGGGTGCTGGGTGCTCAGTACTCAGGGTTCTGGGTGCTCAGTACTCAGGGTGCTGGGTGCTCAGTGCTCAGGGTGCTGGGTGCTCAGTACTCGGGGTGCTCGGTGCTCAGTACACAGGGTGCTGGGTGCTCAGTACTCAGGGTGCTGGGTGCTCAGTACTCAGGGTGCTCGGTGCTCAGTACTCAGGGTGCTGGGTGCTCAGTGCTCAGGGTGCTGGGTGCTAAGTACTCAGGGTGCTGGGTGCTCAGTACTCAGGGTGCTGGGTGCTCAGTGCTCAGGGTGCTGGGTGCTCAGTACTCAGGGTGCTGGGTGCTCAGTGCTCAGGTTGATGGGTGCTCAGTACTCAGGGAGCTCAGTACTCAGGGTGCTGGGTGCTCAGTGCTCAGGGTGCTGGGTGCTCAGTACTCAGGGTGCTCAGTACTCAGGGTGCTGGGTGCTCAGTGCTCGGGTTGCTGGGTGCTCAGTGCTCAGGGTGATCGGTGCTCAGTACTCAGGATGCTGGGTGCTCAGTACTCAGGGTGCTGGTTGCTCAGTCCTCAGGGTGCTCAGTGCTCAGGGTGCTGGGTGCTCAGTGCTCGGGGTACTCGGTGCTCAGTACTCAGGGTGCTGAGTGCTCAGTACTCAGGGTGCTGGGTGCTCAGTACTCAGGGTGCTGGGTGCTCAGTGCTCGGGGTGCTGGGTGCTCAGTGCTCAGGGTGCTGGCTGCTCAGTGTTCAGGGTGCGGGGTGCTCAGTACTCAGGGTGCTCGGTGCTCAGTACTCAGGGTGCTCAGCGCTCAGTACTCAGCATGCTGGGTGCTCAGTGCTCAGGGTCCTTGGTGCTCAGTACTCAGGGTGCTCAGTGCTCAGTTCTCAGCGTGCTTTGTGCTCAGTGCTCAGGGTGCTGGCTGCTCAGTACTCAGGGTGCTGGGTGCTCAGTACTCACGGTGCTAGGTGCTCAGTACTCGGGGTGCTGGGTGCTCGTTACTCAGGGTGCTGGGTGCTCAGTGCTCGGGGTGCTCGTTGCTCAGTACTCTTGGTGCTGGGTGCTCAGTGCTCAGGGTGCTGGGTGCTCAGTGCTCGGGGTGCTGGGTGCTCAGTACTCAGGGTGCTGGGTGCTCAGTACTCAGGGTCCTGGGTGCTCAGTGCTCGGAGTGCTCGGTGCTCAGTACTCAGGGTGCTGGGTGCTCAGTACTCAGGGTGCTGGGTGCTCAGTGCTCAGGGTGCTGGGTGCTCATTACTCAGGGTGCTGGGTGCTCAGTGCTCAGGGTGCTGGGTGCTCAGTGCTCGGAGTGCTCGGTGCTCAGTACTCAGGGTGCTGGGTGCTCAGTACTCAGGGTGCTGGGTGCTCAGTGCTCAGGGTGATCGGTGCTCAGTCCTCAGGGTGCTCAGTACTCAGGGTGCTGGGTGCTCAGTGCTCGGGGTGCTGGGTGCTCAGTGCTGAGTGTGCTGGGTGCTCTGTGATCGGGGTGCTGGGTACTCAGTACTCAGGGTGCTCAGTGCTCGGGGAGCTCGGTGCTCAGTACTCAGGGTGCTGGGTGCTCAGTACTCAGTGCTCGGGGTCCTGGGTGCTCCATGCTTGGGGTGCTGGGTGCTCAGCGCTCAGGGTGCTTAGTGCTCAGTACTCAGGGTGCTCAGGGCTCAGTACTCTTGGTGCTGGGTGCTCATTACTCAGGGTGCTGGGTACTCAGTGCTCGGGGTGCTCGGTGCTCAGTACTCTTGGTGCTGGGTGCTCAGTACTCAGGGTGCTGGGTGCTCAGTGCTCAGGGTGCTCGGTGCTCAGTACTCAGGGTGCTGGGTGCTCAGTGCTCAGGGTGCTGGGTGCTCAGTACTCAGGGTGCTCAGTACTCAGTACTCAGGGTGCTGGGTGCTCAGTGCTTGGGGTGCTGGGTGCTCAGTGCTCAGGGTGCTGGGTGCTCAGTACTCAGGGTGCTGGGTGCTCAGTGCTCAGGGTGCTCAGTGCTCAGTACTCAGGGTGCTGGGTGCTCATTACTCAGGGTGCTGGGTGCTCATTGCTCGGGGTGCTGGTTGCTCAGTACTCACAGTGCTGGGTGCTCAGTACTCAGGGTGCTGGGTGCTCAGTGCTCAGTGTGCTCAGTGCTCAGTACTCAGGGTGCTGGGTGCTCAGTACTCAGGGTGCTGGGTGCTCAGTGCTCGGGGTGCTGGTTGCTCAGTACTCACGGTGCTGGGTGCTCAGTACTCAGGGTGCTGGGTGCTCAGTGCTCAGTGTGCTCAGTGCTCAGTACTCAGGGTGCTCGGTGCTCAGTACTCAGGGTGCTGGGTGCTCAGTACTCAGGGTGCTGGGTGCTCAGTGCTGGGTGCTCAGTGCTCGGGGTGCTGGATGCTCAGTGCTCGGGGTGCTGGGTGCTCCGTACTCAGGGTGCTCGGTGCTCAGTACTCAGGGTGCTGGGTGCTCAGTGCTCGGGGTGCTGGGTGCTCAGTACTCAGGGTGCTGGGTGCTCAGTGCTCGGGGTGCTCGATGCTCAGTACGTTGGGTGCTCAGTACTCAGGGTGCTGGGTGCTCAGTGCTCAGGGTGCTGGGTGCTCAGTGCTCAGGGTGCTGGGTGCTCAGTGCTCAGGGTGCTTGATGCTCAGTACTCAGGGTGCAGGGTGCTCAGTGCTCAGGGTGCTGGGTGCTCAGTGCTCGGGGTGCAAGGTGCTCAGTACTCAGGGTGCTCAGTACTCAGGGTGCTGGGTGCTCAGGGCTCGGGGTGCTGGGTGCTCAGTACTCAGGGTGCTGCGTGCTCAGTGCTCGGGGTGCTGGGTGCTCAGTGCTCAGGGTGCTGGGTGCTCAGTACTCGGGGTGCTCGGTGCTCAGTACTCAGGGTGCTGGGTGCTCAGTACTCAGGGTGCTGGGTGCTCAGTGCTCAGGGTGATCGGTGCTCAGTCCTCAGTGTGCTCAGTACTCAGGGTGCGGAGTGCTCAGTGCTCGGGGTGCTGGGTGCTCAGTGCTGAGGGTGCTGGGTGCTCTGTGATCGGGGTGCTGGGTACTCAGTACTCAGGGTGCTCAGGGCTCGGGGAGCTCGGTGCTCAGTACTCAGGGTGCTGGGTGCTCAGTACTCAGTGCTCTTGGCCCTGGGTTCTCCGTGCTTGGGGTGCTGGGTGCTCAGCGCTCTGTGTGCTTAGTGCTCAGTACTCAGGGTGCTGGGTGCAAAGTACTCAGGGTGCTCAGTGCTCGGGGTGCTGGGTGCTCAGTACTCAGGGTGCTGGGTGCTCAGTACTCAGGGTGCTGGGTGCTCATTCTTGGGGTGCTGGGTGCTCAGTGCTCGGGGTGCTGTTGGCTCAGTACTCGGGGTGCTGGTTGCTCAGTGCTCAGGGTGCTGGGTGCTCAGTACTCAGGGCGCTCGGTTCTCAGTACTCAGGGTGCTGGGTGCTCATTCTCGGGGTGCTGGGTGCTCAGTGCTCGGGGTGCTGGGTGCTCAGTGCTCGGGGTGCTCGGTGCTCAGTACTCAGGGTGCTGGGTGCTCAGTACTCGGGTTGCTGGGTGCTCAGTGCTCAGGGTGCTGGGTGCTCAGTGCTCGGGGTGCTGGGTGCTCAGTGCTCAGGGTGCTGGCTGCTCAGTGCTCAGGGTGCTGGGTGCTCAGTACTCAGGGTGCTCGGTGCTCAGTACTCAGGGTGCTCAGCGCTCAGTACTCAGCGTGCTGGGTGCTCAGTGCTCAGGGTCCTTGGTGCTCAGTACTCAGGGTGCTCAGTGCTCAGTACTCAGCGTGCTTTGTGCTCAGTGCTCAGGGTGCTGGGTGCTCAGTACTCAGGGTGCTGGGTGCTCAGTACTCAGGCTGCTGGGTGCTCAGTGCTCGGGGTGCTCGGTGCTCAGTGCTCAGGATGCTGGGTGCTCAGTACTCAGGGTGCTGGGTGCTCAGTACTCAGGGTGCTGGGTGCTCAGTGCTCAGGGTGCTGGGTGCTCAGTGCTCGGAGTGCTCGGTGCTCAGTACTCAGGGTGCTGGGTGCTCAGTACTCAGGGTGCTGGGTGCTCAGTGTTCAGGGTGATTGGTGCTCAGTCCTCAGGGTGCTCAGTACTCCGGGTGCTCGGTGCTCAGTGCTCGGGGTGCTGGGTCCTCAGTGCTGAGTGTGCTGGGTGCTCTGTGATCGGGGTGCTGGGTGCTCAGTACTCAGGGTGCTCAGTGCTCGGGGAGCTCGGTGCTCAGTACTCATGGTGCTGGGTGCTCAGTACTCAGTGCTCGGGGTCCTGGGTGCTCCGTGCTTGGGGTGCTGGGTGCTCAGCGCTCTGGGTGCTTAGTGCTCAGTACTCAGGGTGCTCAGTGCTCGGGGTGCTGCGTGCTCAGTACTCAGGGTGCTGGGTGCTCAGTACTCAGGGTGCTGGGTGCTCAGTGCTCAGGGTGCTTGGTGCTCAGTACTCGGGGTGCTCGGTGCTCAGTACTCAGGGTGCTGGGTGCTCAGTACTCAGGGTGCTGGGTGCTCAGTACTCAGGGTGCTCGGTGCTCAGTACTCAGGGTGCTGGGTGCTCAGTGCTCAGGGTGCTGGGTGGTAAGTTCTCAGTGTGCTGGGTGCTCAGTACTCAGGGTGCTGGGTGCTCAGTGCTCAGGGTGCTGGGTGCTCAGTACTCAGGGTGCTGGGTGCTCAGTGCTCAGGGTGCTGGGTGCTCAGTACTCAGGGTGCTCAGTACTCAGGGTGCTGGGTGCTCAGTACTCAGGGTGCTCAGTACTCAGGGTCCTGGGTGCTCAGTGCTCGGGGTGCTGGGTGGTCAGTACTCAGGGTGCTAAGTACTCAGGGTGCTGGGTGCTCAGTGCTCGGGTTGCTGGGTGCTCAGTGCTCAGGGTGATCGGTGCTCAGTACTCAGGATGCTGGGTGCTCAGTACTCAGCGTGCTGGGTGCTCAGTCCTCAGGGTGCTCAGTGCTCAGGGTGCTGGGTGCTCAGTACTCAGGGTGCTGGGTGCTCAGTGCTGGGTGCTCAGTGCTCGGGGTGCTGGATGCTCAGTGCTCGGGGTGCTGGGTGCTCCGTACTCAGGGTGCTCGGTGCTCAGTACTCAGGGTGCGGGGTGCTCAGTGCTCGGGGTGCTGGGTGCTCAGTACTCAGGGTGCTGGGTGCTCAGTGCTCGGGGTGCTCGATGCTCAGTACGTTGGGTGCTCAGTACTCAGGGTGCTGGGTGCTCAGTGCTCAGGGTGCTGGGTGCTCAGTGCTCAGGGTGCTGGGTGCTCAGTGCTCAGGGTGCTTGATGCTCAGTACTCAGGGTGCAGGGTGCTCAGTGCTCAGGGTGCTGGGTGCTCAGTGCTCGGGGTGCAAGGTGCTCAGTACTCAGGGTGCTCAGTACTCAGGGTGCTGGGTGCTCAGGGCTCGGGGTGCTGGGTGCTCAGTACTCAGGGTGCTGCGTGCTCAGTGCTCGGGGTGCTGGGTGCTCAGTGCTCAGGGTGCTGGGTGCTCAGTACTCAGGGTGCTGGGTGCTCAGTATTCAGGGTGCTGGGTGCTCAGTGCTCAGGGTGATCGGTGCTCAGTCCTCAATGTGCTCAGTACTCAGGGTGCGGGGTGCTCAGTGCTCGGGGTGCTGGGTGCTCAGTGCTGAGGGTGCTGGGTGCTCTGTCATCGGGGTGCTGGGTACTCAGTACTCAGGGTGCTCAGGGCTCGGGGAGCTCGGTGCTCAGTACTCAGGGTGCTGGGTGCTCAGTACTCAGTGCTCGGGGCCCTGGGTGCTCCGTGCTTGGGGTGCTGGGTGCTCAGCGCTCTGTGTGCTTAGTGCTCAGTACTCAGGGTGCTGGGTGCAAAGTACTCAGGGTGCTCAGTGCTCGGGGTGCTGGGTGCTCAGTACTCAGGGTGCTGGGTGCTCAGTACTCAGGGTGCTGGGTGCTCATTCTTGGGGTGCTGGGTGCTCAGTGCTCGGGGTGCTGTTTGCTCAGTACACGGGGTGCTGGTTGCTCAGTGCTCAGGGTGCTGGGTGCTCAGTACTCGGGGTGCTGGGTGCTCAGTGCTCAGGGTGCTGGGTGCTCAGTGCTCAGGGTGCTGGGTGCTCAGTGCTCGGGGTGCTGGGTGCTCAGTGCTCAGGGTGCTGGCTGCTCAGTGCTCAGGGTGCTGGGTGCTCAGTACTCAGGGTGCTCGGTGCTCAGTACTCAGGGTGCTCAGCGCTCAGTACTCAGCGTGCTGGGTGCTCAGTGCTCAGGGTCTTTGGTGCTCAGTACTCAGGGTGCTCAGTGCTCAGTACTCAGCGTGCTTTGTGCTCAGTGCTCAGGGTGCTGGGTGCTCAGTACTCAGGGTGCTGGGTGCTCAGTACTCAGGGTGCTGGGTGCTCAGTGCTCAGGGTGCTGGGTGCTCAGTGCTCCGGGTGCTGGGTGCTCAGTACTCAGGGTGCTGTGTGCTCAGTGCTCGGGGTGCTCGGTGCTCAGTGCTCAGGGTCCTTGGTGCTCAGTACTCAGGGTGCTCAGTACTCAGCGTGCTTTGTGCTCAGTGCTCAGGGTGCTGGGTGCTCAGTACTCAGGGTGCTGGGTGCTCAGTACTCAGGGTGCTGGGTGCTCAGTACTCAGGTTGCTGGGTGCTCAGTGCTTGGGGTGCTGGGTGCTCAGTGTTCAGGGTGCTGGGTGCTCAGTGCTCGGGGTGCTGGGTGCTCAGTACTCGGGGTGCTCGGTACTCAGTACTCAGGGTGCTGGGTGCTCAGTACTCAGGGTGCTGGGTGCTCAGTACTCAGGGTGCTGGGTGCTCAGTACTCAGGGTGCTGGGTGCTCAGTACTCAGGGTGCTGCGTGCTCAGTGCTCAGGGTGCTGGGTGCTCAGTACTCAGGGTGCTGGGTGCTCAGTACTCAGGGTGCTGGGTGCTCAGTGCTCAGGGTGATCGGTGCTCAGTCCTCAGTGTGCTCAGTACTCAGGGTGCTGGGTGCTCAGTGCTCGGGGTGCTGGGTGCTCAGTGCTGAGGGTGCTGTGTGCTCTGTGATCGGGGTGCTGGGTGCTCAGTACTCAGGGTGCTCAGTGCTCGGGGAGCTCGGTGCTCAGTACTCAGGGTGCTGGGTGCTCAGTACTCAGTGCTCGGGGTCCTGGGTGCTCCGTGCTTGGGGTGCTGGGTGCTCAGCACTCAGGGTGCTTAGTGCTCAGTACTCAGGGTGCTCAGTGCTCGGGGTGCTGGGTGCTCAGTACGCAGGGTTCTGGGTGCTCAGTACTCAGGGTGCTGGGTGCTCAGTGCTCAGGGTGCTGGGTGCTCAGTACTCGGGGTGCTCGGTGCTCAGTACTCAGGGTGCTGGGTGCTCAGTGCTCGGGGTGCTCGATGCTCAGTACGTTGGGTGCTCAGTACTCAGGGTGCTGGGTGCTCAGTGCTCAGGGTGCTGGGTGCTCAGTGCTCAGGGTGCTGGGAGCTCAGTGCTCAGGGTGCTTGATGCTCAGTACTCAGGGTGCAGGGTGCTCAGTGCTCAGGGTGCTGGGTGCTCAGTGCTCGGGGTGCTAGGTGCTCAGTACTCAGGGTGCTCAGTACTCAGGGTGCTGTGTGCTCAGGGCTCGGGGTGCTGGGTGCTCAGTACTCAGGGTGCTGCGTGCTCAGTGCTCGGGTTGCTAGGTGCTCAGTGCTCAGGGTGCTGGGTGCTCAGTACTCGGGGTGCTCGGTGCTCAGTACTCAGGGTGCTGGGTGCTCAGTACTCAGGGTGCTGGGTGCTCAGTGCTCAGCGTGATCGGTGCTCAGTCCTCAGGGTGCTCAGTACTCAGGGTGCTGGGTGCTCAGTACTCAGGGTGCTGGGTGCTCATTCTCGGGATGCTGGGTGCTCAGTGCTCGGTGTGCTGTTTGCTCAGTACTCGGGGTGCTGGGTGCTCAGTGCTCAGCGTGCTGGGTGCTCAGTACTGAGGGTACTCGGTTCTCAGTACTCAGGGTGCTGGGTGCTAATTCTCGGGGTGCTGGGTTCTCAGTGCTCGGGGTGCTGGGTGCTCAGTGCTCGGGGTGCTCGGTGCTCAGTACTCAGGCTGCTGGTTGCTCAGTACTCGGGGTGCTGGGTGCTCAGTGCTGAGGGTGCTGGGTGCTCAGTGCTCGGGGAGCTGGGTGCTCAGTGCTCAGGGTGCTGGCTGCTCAGTGCTCAGGGTGCTGGGTGCTCAGTACTCAGGGTGCTCGGTGTTCAGTACTCAGGGTGCTCAGCGCTCAGTACTCAGCGTGCTGGGTGCTCAGTGCTCAGGGTCCTTGGTGCTCAGTACTCAGGGTGCTCAGTGCTCAGTACTCAGCGTGCTTTGTGCTCAGTGCTCAGGGTGCTGGGTGCTCAGTACTCAGGGTGCTGGGTGCTCAGTACTCACGGTGCTCGGTGCTCAGTACTCGGGGTGCTGGGTGCTCATTACTCAGGGTGCTGGGTGCTCAGTGCTCGGGGTGCTCGGTGCTCAGTACTCTTGGTTCTGGGTGCTCAGTACTCAGGGTGCTAGGTGCTCAGTGCTCGGGGTGCTCGGTGCTCAGTGCTCAGGATGCTCGGTGCTCAGTACTCTTGGTGCTCGGTGCTCAGTACTCAGGGTGCTGGGTGCTCAGTGCTCGGGGTGCTGGGTGCTCAGTACTCAGGGTGCTGGGTGCTCAGTACTCAGGGTGCTGGGTGCTCAGTACTCAGGGTGCTGCGTGCTCAGTGCTCAGGGTGCTGGGTGCTCAGTACTCAGGGTGCTGGGTGCTCAGTACTCAGGGTGCTGGGTGCTCAGTGCTCAGGGTGATCGGTGCTCAGTCCTCAGTGTGCTCAGTACTCAGGGTGCTGGGTGCTCAGTGCTCGGGGTGCTGGGTGCTCAGTGCTGAGGGTGCTGTGTGCTCTGTGATCGGGGTGCTGGGTGCTCAGTACTCAGGGTGCTCAGTGCTCGGGGAGCTCGGTGCTCAGTACTCAGGGTGCTGGGTGCTCAGTACTCAGTGCTCGGGGTCCTGGGTGCTCCGTGCTTGGGGTGCTGGGTGCTCAGCACTCAGGGTGCTTAGTGCTCAGTACTCAGGGTGCTCAGTGCTCGGGGTGCTTGGTGCTCAGTACGCAGGGTTCTGGGTGCTCAGTACTCAGGGTGCTGGGTGCTCAGTGCTCAGGGTGCTGGGTGCTCAGTACTCGGGGTGCTCGGTGCTCAGTACTCAGGGTGCTGGGTGCTCAGTGCTCGGGGTGCTCGATGCTCAGTACGTTGGGTGCTCAGTACTCAGGGTGCTGGGTGCTCAGTGCTCAGGGTGCTGGGTGCTCAGTGCTCAGGGTGCTGGGTGCTCAGTGCTCAGGGTGCTTGATGCTCAGTACTCAGGGTGCAGGGTGCTCAGTGCTCAGGGTGCTGGGTGCTCAGTGCACGGGGTGCTAGGTGCTCAGTACTCAGGGTGCTCAGTGCTCAGTGTGCTGTGTGCTCAGGGCTCGGGGTGCTGGGTGCTCAGTACTCAGGGTGCTGGGTGCTCAGTACTCACGGTGCTCGGTGCTCAGTACTCGGGGTGCTGGGTGCTCATTACTCAGGGTGCTGGGTGCTCAGTGCTCGGGGTGCTCGGTGCTCAGTAATCTTGGTTCTGGGTGCTCAGTACTCAGGGTGCTAGGTGCTCAGTGCTCGGGGTGCTCGGTGCTCAGTGCTCAGGATGCTCGGTGCTCAGTACTCTTGGTGCTCGGTGCTCAGTACTCAGGGTGCTGGGTGCTCAGTGCTCGGGGTGCTGGGTGCTCAGTACTCAGGGTGCTGGGTGCTCAGTACTCAGGGTGCTGGGTGCTCAGTACTCAGGTTGCTGGGTGCTCAGTGCTTGGGGTGCTGGGTGCTCAGTGTTCAGGGTGCTGGGTGCTTAGTGCTCGGGGTGCTGGGTGCTCAGTACTCGGGGTGCTCAGTGCTCAGTACTCAGGGTGCTGGGTGCTCAGTACTCAGGGTGCTGGGTGCTCAGTACTCAGGGTGCTGGGTGCTCAGTACTCAGGGTGCTGCGTGCTCAGTGCTCAGGGTGCTGGGTGCTCAGTACTCAGGGTGCTGGGTGCTCAGTACTCAGGGTGCTGGGTGCTCAGTGCTCAGGGTGATCGGTGCTCAGTCCTCAGTGTGCTCAGTACTCAGGGTGCTGGGTGCTCAGTGCTCGGGGTGCTGGGTGCTCAGTGCTGAGGGTGCTGTGTGCTCTGTGATCGGGGTGCTGGGTGCTCAGTACTCAGGGTGCTCAGTGCTCGGGGAGCTCGGTGCTCAGTACTCAGGGTGCTGGGTGCTCAGTACTCAGTGCTGGGTGTCCTGGGTGCTCCGTGCTTGGGGTGCTGGGTGATCAGCGCTCAGGGTGCTTAGTGCTCAGTACTCAGGGTGCTCAGTGCTCGGGGTGCTTGGTGCTCAGTACTCAGGGTTCTCGGTGCTCAGTACTCAGGGTGCTGGGTGCTCAGTACTCACGGTGCTCGGTGCTCAGTACTCGGGGTGCTGGGTGCTCATTACTCAGGGTGCTGGGTGCTCAGTGCTCGGGGTGCTCGGTGCTCAGTACTCTTGGTTCTGGGTGCTCAGTACTCAGGGTGCTAGGTGCTCAGTGCTCGGGGTGCTCGGTGCTCAGTGCTCAGGATGCTCGGTGCTCAGTACTCTTGGTGCTCGGTGCTCAGTACTCAGGGTGCTGGGTGCTCAGTGCTCGGGGTGCTGGGTGCTCAGTACTCAGGGTGCTGGGTGCTCAGTACTCAGGGTGCTGGGTGCTCAGTACTCAGGGTGCTGCGTGCTCAGTGCTCAGGGTGCTGGGTGCTCAGTACTCAGGGTGCTGGGTGCTCAGTACTCAGGGTGCTGGGTGCTCAGTGCTCAGGGTGATCGGTGCTCAGTCCTCAGTGTGCTCAGTACTCAGGGTGCTGGGTGCTCAGTGCTCGGGGTGCTGGGTGCTCAGTGCTGAGGGTGCTGTGTGCTCTGTGATCGGGGTGCTGGGTGCTCAGTACTCAGGGTGCTCAGTGCTCGGGGAGCTCGGTGCTCAGTACTCAGGGTGCTGGGTGCTCAGTACTCAGTGCTCGGGGTCCTGGGTGCTCCGTGCTTGGGGTGCTGGGTGCTCAGCACTCAGGGTGCTTAGTGCTCAGTACTCAGGGTGCTCAGTGCTCGGGGTGCTGGGTGCTCAGTACGCAGGGTTCTGGGTGCTCAGTACTCAGGGTGCTGGGTGCTCAGTGCTCAGGGTGCTGGGTGCTCAGTACTCGGGGTGCTCGGTGCTCAGTACTCAGGGTGCTGGGTGATCAGTGCTCGGGGTGCTCGATGCTCAGTACGTTGGGTGCTCAGTACTCAGGGTGCTGGGTGCTCAGTGCTCAGGGTGCTGGGTGCTCAGTGCTCAGGGTGCTGGGTGCTCAGTGCTCAGGGTGCTTGATGCTCAGTACTCAGGGTGCAGGGTGCTCAGTGCTCAGGGTGCTGGGTGCTCAGTGCTCGGGGTGCTAGGTGCTCAGTACTCAGGGTGCTCAGTAATCAGGGTGCTGTGTGCTCAGGGCTCGGGGTGCTGGGTGCTCAGTACTCAGGGTGCTGCGTGCTCAGTGCTCGGGTTGCTAGGTGCTCAGTGCTCAGGGTGCTGGGTGCTCAGTACTCGGGGTGCTCGGTGCTCAGTACTCAGGGTGCTGGGTGCTCAGTACTCAGGGTGCTGGGTGCTCAGTGCTCAGCGTGATCGGTGCTCAGTCCTCAGGGTGCTCAGTACTCAGGGTGCTGGGTGCTCAGTACTCAGGGTGCTGGGTGCTTAGTACTCAGGGTGCTAGGTGCTCAGTGCTCGGGGTGCTCGGTGCTCAGTGCTCAGGATGCTCGGTGCTCAGTACTCTTGGTGCTCGGTGCTCAGTACTCAGGGTGCTGGGTGCTCAGTGCTCGGGGTGCTGGGTGCTCAGTACTCAGGGTGCTGGGTGCTCAGTACTCAGGGTGCTGGGTGCTCAGTACTCAGGTTGCTGGGTGCTCAGTGCTTGGGGTGCTGGGTGCTCAGTGTTCAGGGTGCTGGGTGCTTAGTGCTCGGGGTGCTGGGTGCTCAGTACTCGGGGTGCTCAGTGCTCAGTACTCAGGGTGCTGGGTGCTCAGTACTCAGGGTGCTGGGTGCTCAGTACTCAGGGTGCTGGGTGCTCAGTACTCAGGGTGCTGGGTGCTCAGTACTCAGGGTGCTGCGTGCTCAGTGCTCAGGGTGCTGGGTGCTCAGTACTCAGGGTGCTGGGTGCTCAGTACTCAGGGTGCTGGGTGCTCAGTGCTCAGGGTGATCGGTGCTCAGTCCTCAGTGTGCTCAGTACTCAGGGTGCTGGGTGCTCAGTGCTCGGGGTGCTGGGTGCTCAGTGCTGAGGGTGCTGTGTGCTCTGTGATCGGGGTGCTGGGTGCTCAGTACTCAGGGTGCTCAGTGCTCAGGGAGCTCGGTGCTCAGTACTCAGGGTGCTGGGTGCTCAGTACTCAGTGCTGGGTGTCCTGGGTGCTCCGTGCTTGGGGTGCTGGGTGATCAGCGCTCAGGGTGCTTAGTGCTCAGTACTCAGGGTTCTCGGTGCTCAGTACTCAGGGTGCTGGGTGCTCAGTGCTCAGGGTGCTGGGTGCTCAGTAATCGGGGTGCTCGGTGCTCAGTACTCAGGATGCTGGGTGCTCAGTGCTCGGGGTGCTCGATGCTCAGTAGGTTGGGTGCTCAGTGCTCGGGGAGCTGGGTGCTCAGTGCTCAGGATGCTGGCTGCTCAGTGCTCAGGGTGCTGGGTGCTCAGTACTCAGGGTGCTCGGTGCTCAGTACTCAGGGTGCTCAGCGCTCAGTACTCAGCGTGCTGGGTGCTCAGTGCTCAGGGTCCTTGGTGCTCAGTACTCAGGGTGCTCAGTGCTCAGTACTCAGCGTGCTTTGTGCTCAGTGCTCAGGGTGCTGGGTGCTCAGTACTCAGGGTGCTGGGTGCTCAGTACTCACGGTGCTCGGTGCTCAGTACTCGGGGTGCTGGGTGCTCATTACTCAGGGTGCTGGGTGCTCAGTGCTCGGGGTGCTCGGTGCTCAGTACTCTTGGTTCTGGGTGCTCAGTACTCAGGGTGCTAGGTGCTCAGTGCTCGGGGTGCTCGGTGCTCAGTGCTCAGGATGCTCGGTGCTCAGTACTCTTGGTGCTCGGTGCTCAGTACTCAGGGTGCTGGGTGCTCAGTGCTCGGGGTGCTGGGTGCTCAGTACTCAGGGTGCTGGTTGCTCAGTACTCAGGGTGCTGGGTGCTCAGTACTCAGGTTGCTGGGTGCTCCGTGCTTGGGGTCCTGGGTGCTCAGTGTTCAGGGTGCTGGGTGCTTAGTGCTCGGGGTGCTGGGTGCTCAGTACTCGGGGTGCTCAGTGCTCAGTACTCAGGGTGCTGGGTGCTCAGTACTCAGGGTGCTGAGTGCTCAGTACTCAGGGTGCTGGGTGCTCAGTACTCAGGGTGCTGGGTGCTCAGTACTCAGGGTGCTGCGTGCTCAGTGCTCAGGGTGCTGGGTGCTCAGTACTCAGGGTGATGGGTGCTCAGTGCTCAGGGTGCTGGGTGCTCAGTGCTCGGGGTGCTGGGTGCTCAGTGCTGAGGGTGCTGTGTGCTCTGTGATCGGGGTGCTGGGTGCTCAGTACTCAGGGTGCTCAGTGCTCGGGGAGCTCGGTGCTCAGTACTCAGGGTGCTGGGTGCTCAGTACTAAGTGCTGGGTGTCCTGGGTGCTCCGTGCTTGGGGTGCTGGGTGATCAGCGCTCAGGGTGCTTAGTGCTCAGTACTCAGGGTGCTCAGTGCTCGGGGTGCTGGGTGCTCAGTACTCAGGGTTCTCAGTGCTCAGTACTCAGGGTGCTGGGTGCTCAGTGCTCAGGGTGCTGGGTGCTCAGTACTCGGGGTGCTCGGTGCTCAGTACTCAGGATGCTGGGTGCTCAGTGCTCAGGGTGCTCGATGCTCAGTAGGTTGGGTGCTCAGTACTCAGGGTGCTGGGTGCTCAGTGCTCAGGGTCCTGGGTGCTCAGTGCTCAGGGTGCTGGGTGCTCAGTGCTCAGGGTGCTTGATGCTCAGTACTCAGGGTGCAGGGTGCTCAGTGCTCAGGGTGCTGGGTGCTCAGTGCTCGGGGTGCAAGGTGCTCAGTACTCAGGGTGCTCAGTACTCAGGGTGCTGTGTGCTCAGGGCTCGGAGTGCTGGGTGCTCAGTTCTCAGGGTGCTGCGTGCTTAGTGCTCGGGTTGCTAGGTGCTCAGTGCTCAGGGTGCTGGGTGCTCAGTACTCAGGGTGCTGGGTGCTCAGTGCTCAGGGTGATCGGTGCTCAGTCCTCAGGGTGCTCAGTACTCAGGGTGCTGGGTGCTCAGTACGCAGGGTGCTGGGTGCTCATTCTCGGGGTGCTGGGTTCTCAGTGCTCAGGGTGCTCGGTGCTCAGTACTCAGGGTGCTGGGTGCTCAGTACTCAGGGTGCTGGGTGCTCAGTGCTCAGGGTGATCGGTGCTCAGTCCTCAGGGTGCTCAGTACTCAGGGTGCTGGGTGCTCAGTACTCAGGGTGCTGGGTGCTCATTCTCGGGGTGCTGGGTGCTCAGTGCTCGGTGTGCTGTTTGCTCAGTACTCGGGGTTCTGGGTGCTCAGTGCTCAGCGTGCTGGGTGCTCAGTACTGAGGGTACTCGTTCTCAGTACTCAGGGTGCTGGGTGCTAATTCTCGGGGTGCTGGGTTCTCAGTGCTCGGGGTGCTGGGTGCTCAGTGCTCGGGGTGCTCGGTGCTCAGTACTCAGGGTGCTGGGTGCTCAGTACTCGGGGTGCTGGGTGCTCAGTGCTCAGGGTGCTGGGTGCTCAGTGCTCGGGGAGCTGGTTGCTCAGTGCTCAGGGTGCTGGCTGCTCAGTGCTCAGGGTGCTGGGTGCTCAGTACTCAGGGTGCT